>NC_056737.1:307540115-307667333 GCF_019279795.1 Protopterus annectens
AGTTATTCTTAAAGGGAGTATTGCATTTCAGGGTCCCCAGGAAGCTAATTCCACCCTCATGGGACCTGAATTATGTTTGAGAAGCTCATGGTTGCCCTCTTTGAACCAGCATCTAAAGCACCTCTGAAACACTGTACTTGGTAAACTGGTACTCCTGGTAGCCATGACAGCCAGAAGAGTGGCAGAGCTACGAGCAGTCATGGCAATACCTCCTTTTTTGGCTTTCGCAAGGATAAGGGTGACCCTTAGAACCAATCTCTCCTTCAAGCCCATAGTGGTCAATGAGCTATCCTTTAACCAAGGTATTTGCCTGCCCACCTTCTTCCCACATCCACAGAATTACCTTGAGTGCGTCTTGCATTCCCTTGATGTTCACAGACAGCTTAGATTTTACCCTGACAACACCAAGTCAATTAGGAAATCAGAACAGTTTTGTCTCCTTTCATTCCAGGGTTCTGGGAAAAGTAGTGACAAAACGGATCATCTCTGCCTTTATTTCCAGGGCCATTGCTTTATGCTACATGTACCATGGAAAACATCTGAAATTAAGGCTCACTCTGCTAGGGCTATGGCTTCATCTGGAGCCTTCTAGGGACTGGGCACTGCTTCCATTCTAGAGGCAGCTTCACTGACTTCTGTCCATACCTTTACCAAACCTAGATTGGATCACATTTCTAGATCTAGAGCGGGATTTGCCAGGGCAATCCTTTATGGATTTCTAGAAAACTGTTCCAAGTCTCCTTCCCTTTGAGCTTTGGCACTCGCCCAAAGGTTTGGAATACTGCAACATGAAAATAGGAGGACATAGAATAGTTGTGTAAAATCTTACCATAACTATAGATGTCCTTCTCTTCCATGTTGCAGTATTCCTTCCCCCACTTCTTTCAATTAAACTGTCCCTTCTTGGATGACACGGGACTTGTACAGTTGTCCTGGGACTGGGCTCTGACTGGGGCATTCAGTTCTGAAGAAAGGTATGTGCAGACATCACTTGTATGGCCCACACTCCGTTAGTCAAAATCAGATGTCCCGTATACCTAGCATTGACTACAAGCTTTTGTATACTGGCCGGACGTCAGGTAGTAAGCAGAGGATAACCCCAAGGGTTTGGAATACTGCAACATGGAAGAGAGGGACATCTATAGTTATGGTAAGATTTTACACAACTATTCTTTTCTAAAGTGATGACAGCCAAATGGTTAACTTTGTACATCCTTTTGTCTATGAAGAAAGGTTTTTGCTTTACCTAAGCCCCCAAAGCACATTCCAAGTAAAACTTATTGAATTCGGGCAAGCTTGGTTCTATAACAGAGGTACTATTTAGTAAACTTAAAATAAACAGCAACAAATATCTAACCATAATAGGTACTGATATTCCTCCTGGCAATAATCCCAATATAATCGAGGATTTTCTACACTGGATATCTTTAACGTTCCCACAAGAAACTATCATAGTGGGCAACTTTAATACTGACTGCTTCTCCTATAACTCTGATATCCCCTAACTTTATTAACCTACAGTCATACAGTCTGCAACCAGAATAAACAAAGCAACCAAAAGGCAATCTAGTCTAGACGGGATCCTAACAAACCAGTTAAACCCTACTAATTTGTCTGTGTCCCTTTTAGCATTTGTGATAATCTCCCAACATACTTGGACACCATCTTCATCCCCACAGAAATACTACCCACCATCAAATTTGCAACAAAAAAAAAGGTAATGCTCAAACCTTTATCTCCATCTTACAAATCTGTGACTGGACCCCATTCAAAGCACTACCACTAGATAGAGCTGTGGATTATTTCAGTATCACCTTCCTTGACATACTAAACAGACTAGCCTCGTGGAACTACAAGCGTGAAATCTAGCTTTGCTCCTTGGCTAATAAGACACTAAAAACTTACTCGGACTAAGAGATAAAGCCTGGACATGGCACACCAACAAAAATCAATTTAACCTAGAACACAGCAGACAACTTTGAAATAAAAGCCAAAACCCAGGTCAAACTAGACAAAAATACTATACTCTTATACAGCAAAAGCACCACATCAATCCTAAAATATTTAGTCCACCATAAATAAACTCCTTCAACCAGACCAATCCTCTACTCCTACCGTGTTGCTCATCTGGTCAGGATAAAACAGACTAACATCTGTGGGTTCTGTTCAAGCAACTTTATGTACAAACAAGTCAGGATTGAGGCTTAATACTAACATAAACTTATAAACAAACTAGCTATCGCACTTGTACATGCTCACTCTGGCTGCACTCTCAAAATGGCACTGAAGCTAGCATTTGCTTGCTGTTTATATGCACGTGATATCCTTGAAACGCTTCTTAAAGGTGCAACACACACTATTCTACATCCTCCCTCTTTGAGAAATGAGTCATGCATTACTGACAATATTAATTGGCATGCAATTTATACAAAATTCTTTGCCATCCAGTTATACAGAATTAAATGCAATATAGATAATTATGTCGAGGGTACTGTGTATTTCACACTTGCAGTCATCACACTTGGGTTATCTGCCTGCTGTTAGCCCTCAGTCGGCCTGAATATCAGAGTCTTGGGATTTCTGCATCTGATGCTGTCACCTCTTCCATGACGTCCGGTCGTCAGGGGTCTAAAACATGCAGCCGATGCTATTACATCAGCTTTTCTTGCTATGTGGAAGTCTGAGGAAGAAGCAGTTCGCAA
The DNA here is from genome assembly GCF_019279795.1 of Protopterus annectens. Taxonomy (NCBI): domain Eukaryota; kingdom Metazoa; phylum Chordata; order Ceratodontiformes; family Protopteridae; genus Protopterus; species Protopterus annectens. Next base: position 307,542,818 of record NC_056737.1, read on the forward strand.
GTGCTGGTCGGCCGCTTCCTGAAATTTTTGTTGTTCGAGTTTCAAACCTGAAGTCTTCTAAAGCGAAGTACCCCGTTGGGGATCCTTTTTTCTTGCTCTAACCAATGTCAGAAAAAGTTAACAATTGTCTGCGGAAAGCAAATACCTCCACAGAGGTTTTCATTCTTATTGCGTCTTCTGTTTAGGCCCAGACCACGACATTCCTCGCTGTAGGTTTTGTGCCTTGGTTAACACATGAACTATTCATCGTCAGGCTGTCTTTGTCGCAAAATTCTTTCGCGCTCTTTCTCCATATTCAGAAATGGCTTCAGTAAGCCATCCCACTGCCAATCTTCCGAAAAAATGTAAGGCTAAAGACAGACTGCATAGGTCCAAAACTGCCAACGACACTTCCGTTAAGCTAGTCGCCAGTCTGCCGGTACTCAGATACTTTTGCAGCCTCTGATACCCGCTTCTACAGATTTGCAGTCCTCCGCTGAGACCCATTTGGAGTCCGGTATGCCACGAGATGCTTCTTCGACTATGGAACCTGCAGGTATTTCTACCTTGGATGGGTCTGCAGCCACTGTGCAGGCATCAACTTCTGAGGGTGTATTTCGACCTTCTAATGTTTGCATTAAACAGAGTGCTTTTTTCTAAAACTACTGAGTTTTTTAGGCTCAGGGTTCACACTACGCCTAAAAAATGAATACCAAAGTGCATGCTCAAGCCCCCTTGCCACAGAAACAAATGCTTAGAATGGCTGAAGACCTTATAACTTTAATTAGGGGAAGCCAGCCTTCCCCCTCTAAAAGACAAAGCATTGATTTTCCTTCTGATTCTACAGACCATGAGTCTGATGACTCTTGATTACCAGGACGTACCCTTATCTACCTATGAGGATTCAGATGCAGAGGGTTCCATACACTCTTCCTCCCCTCCAGAGGACTTTTCGTTTGGTGAAACCTTGCATACTTTAAGAGAGCATTTCCACTGGGAATGCCAGGACTACCCTCAGTCCAAAAAGAGACTCAGAGAATTTTTAGACTTGCCTCCGCACTGGCCTCTAGCTATACTCCCTTTCCTGGACATTGTAGATGATATATTCATGGAATCCAGTCTTACTCCTGATAATTTACCACCAGCTCCTAGAAAGCCTGACAGGTACTACAGAGTACCTGACTCACAAATTTCTCTTTAAGAATCCCACTGTGGATCCAGAGACTATTTCCCAGGGACATAAAGGCATTAAGGCTACTACAGCCAAAAACTTCACCCCTTCAGACAGGGATTCTAGAGCTTTAGACAGATGGGGTAAGAAGGTATATACCTCTGCAACTCTTTCCATCGGGGCTTTGAATTGCCAGTTTCACATGTTGAAGTACCAGCAGCATATTATGGAACTAATGAAACAAAAAATGTTGCTGCTTCCAGATTGTACAAAAAATAAAGATTTACAACAGTTATTGCATTCTGCAAGCCAAGTTAGTAAACCTACTTTGCAGTATGGTTTTGATGCCTTAGAAGCATCTTGTAGGGCTGCTGTCATTGGGTCTGTACTGAGAAGGCATGCTTGGCTGAAGGAGCAATTCTTGCCGGACCATGTCAAAGCAAAATTACTAGATGCTCCATTAAACCAGGAACATGTGTTTGGCGCAAAAGCAGAAGTTGTTCTTAAAAAGATGGAGGAATAAGCTAAATAAACTGTTAAAGATTTCTTACAGGTGCAGCCACCTAGATTCAGTAGGCATTGGTCTTCTAAAAACTGGTCCTTTCCAGTCCCTCCCTGGCCTTCTCAGTCCAAACCCAGGGGCAACAGGCTACCAAGACTACAGTTTCAGGGTATGCAGAGATCTAAGCAAATGGAGTGCTCCCACCTCTAAACCCGGGAGTGGTAAGCCACCCCCTTATAGAAAAATGTTCACAATGACTTGTCTGTCATTCTTCCCAGCCATGCCCAAGTACTTGCACCACTAGGGGGAAAACTCGCCCTGCAGGCTGAAAAAAAAAATGGGAGGTCTATTACCCGGGACCAATGGGTCCTAAGTATTGTATTCCAGGGATACAGATTCTACTTTCACTCACTGCCAACCCCAAGCGGGGTGCCAGACATTCCTCCAAACCAGTGGGCAGAGGCTCAAAAATCAAGTACTTTCTCTTGTCAGTATCAGTGTTATTCAACCTGTTGCAATAGAGCAAAGGGGACAAGGTTTCTATTCCAGACTGGTCCTGGTCCCCAGAAAAGAGAGCTCATGGTGCCCTATCCTGGATCTGTCAATTCTCAACACCTCCCTGATGGTCCCAAAATTCAAAAGGCTTACGCTACAACAGCTGCTTTCTATGCTAGCCAAGGACTCCTGGCTAGTCACCCTAGACTTAAAAGAAGTTTATCTGCACATCCCAATTATGGAATCTTGCAGGAAATATCTATGTTTCAGGGCAGGTTCTATGCACTATCCGTTTTCTGCACTTCCCTTTGGCTTATCTACTGCGCCCAGGGTATTAACTAAGTGCCTGGCTCCAGCCATTGCATACTTCAGGCAGAGAAATATTCAAATGTACCCATACTTATGCGATTGCCTGATTCAGGCGAATAGTCAGGAATTGGTCCTTCAGCACCTGGCATTTGCAAAGAGATTTCTAATTTCTCTGGGGTACACCATCAACAAAAAGAAATCACATCTGGTGCCCAGCCAAAAGATTGTATTCCTGGGAGCAAGCTTGAACACAACTTCCCAGATGGCATTCCTCACTCCAGAAAAGCAGGTTCATTTGACAAACTATTTCAAACTAATTGCCTCCTAGACCTAGCGGTCTGTAAGATAAATACTTGAAGTCCTAGGGTTCATGGCCTTATGCATTCTACTAATTCCATATGCAAGACTGCATATGAGGAAACTTCAGTGGTTCTTAGAGTCTCTTGTGTCAACACTCACAGGACTTGGAAACACTGATTCCCATCATTCCTTGTCTAAGGGCAGAGTTCCTTTGGTGGGCAGATGCTTGCAACCACAACAAGGGACTTCCTTTCACTCAACCCCTCACCGCCCAAACTCTTGTCAACAGGCACATCAATACTATGCATGGGGGGGCTGACGTGGCAGGCAAATGCATTCAAGGCAAATGGAGCCCAAGACAAATTCTCCTGCATATCAATCAAAAAGAAATGTTAGCTGTACAGAATGCTATGTCAGCCTTCAAATACCTTTTCCTCCCAGGACAACTATTGATAAAGACAGACACCACCACAGATATGTGGTACATTAACAAGCAGGGGGGAACTCATTCCTACCCACTCTGCAGGTTAGGCATGGCCCTGTGGAACACAGCCTTGAGCAACCAAGTGCACCTGCAAGCTCAATTCCTGCCAACAAACAAAATACACTGGCACCCAACTTAAGCAGAAAGCTACTGGGCCCACACGAGTGGAAACTGGAACCCAACTCATTCAAATTTCTAATAGACAGGTGGAGGACTCCAGAGGTGGAACACCCCCCCCCCCCCCAAACCATCAATTGAGCAAACTTTGCACCAGAAATCCCCACAACCAAGCTTGGAGAGTGGATGCCCTATCCTTCACATGGGAAAATCTCTCAATTTATGCCTTTCCCCCCTCTGCCCCTCCTCTCAAAAAGTACTACTCAAGATCAAGCAAGACAGACCAAGGACAATCCTTATCGCACTAGACTGGCCATGCCATCACTGGTACCCACTTCTACGCAGTCTGACAGCAGTGCCATCTTGGCACCTACATCAGACCCCCTTCTTGCTATTTGCTGTCCTAGCAGGAGAGACAGATTTTGCATCCTCAGCTGCAAACACTGAACCTTGCAGCCTGGTTTCCTCCCTGAACACAACAGCAGCAACCCTCAGCAAACAGGTGCTGGACGTCATCCTTGAGGCCAGAAGGCCTAGTACTAGGAAATACTTTTCAGAAAAGTGGATAAGATATGTTCTTGGAGCCATTCTCTAGGAAAGGGCACCAGCCATGCCCTCCTTAACTCAAATTCTAGATTACCTAGCAGAGCTGCTCCACAAAGGCCTTTCCTTCTCATCAGATAAGATTCGTGCCTCAGCCATCTCAGCTCATTACAGTACAGAGCCACCTCTCTTTTCTCACCCTTTGATCAAACAGTTCCTGCGAGGAGTTAACAATTAAAACCCCCCGGAGAGCTCCCACCCCTACCTGGGACCTTTTCTTTGTACTAGAGAAGCTCATGCTTCCCCCTTTTGAACCTGCTGCTACAGCATAGTTAACATTTCTCTGTTGGAAAACAGCCTTACATCTAGCCATCACTTCAGCAAGTGGATCCCTTCTTTATTTTCCAGGCTGACAGGGTCTCCATCAGGACTTAACCCATCATTTATGCCCAAGGTGGTATCCAGTGTGGCCCTAAATCAATCCATCCATTTACCAACCTTTTTCCCTAATCCTAAGAATAAAAGGGATCCTGCACTCCTTGGATGTGCAAAGACTGCTCAGGTTCTACCTTGACACGACAAAGCCTTTCAAAAAATCTGACCAGCTGCTAGTCAGCTTTGCTACAGGAGCAGAGGGCAAGACCATTTCAAAGCAAACCATTTCCAAGTGGATAGCACACTGCATCCATTTCTGTTACAAACACCATGGAAAAACCTACCCCACATGGGATCCAAACTCATTCCATTAGGGCTACCTCAACTTATACAGCATTTCTCAGGGGAGTCCCTACCAGGGACATCCTGGAAGCTGGAACCCGGAGTTATGTACACACCTTCACCAAGCATTACCACTTACCTTTCCTTTCTAAATCCAGAGCTGGATTTGCCACAGCAGACTGACAAGGCCTGCTAGTCAGCCCTAACACTTCTTGACTGCCTCCACCCATACTCAGCTTTGGGAAACAACCCAAGTGTGATGGCTGCAACAGTGAAACACTAAACATAGTACAGTTGTGTACACTTACCATAAATGTAGATGCTAGTGTATTCACTGTTTCAGTCCTGGTTATCCTCCCTCCAGCCTCCTGACTATCCTCCCTCCAGCCTCCTGACTTTCTAGACTTTCTACCTATCCTCTTTTTGGTCATATCTTATGGTTATGGTATTTACTTTTTACTGGAGGTGTTCCACTCCATGTAATTGCTTCCTATTTTGGGGGCTCCTGACATTTGGGGCAAGAAAAACTGATGTAATGGCGTCTGCTGCATGTTTTGTACCCCTGACGTCCTGACAGAGGTAACAGCATCCGACGCAGAAATCCCAAGACTCTGGTATTCTAGCCAACTGAGGGCTACCTGCAGGCAGATAACCCAAGTGTGATGACTGCAACAATGAATACAGTCAAACATCTACATTTAGGGTAAGTGTATACAACTGTACTTTGCCAAACTCCCGCCAGCCAAAAACTCTCGGCTAAGACCTACCCACAATGCCCCTCTCATAGTCTTCAGATCTCGTTTGCCACGTTCGTCAGACTTGCCAAGGCTTCTCTCAAGCTAAGTGTAGTTTTTTTGTGATTCATCTATATCATTACCTCCTCTAGTCAGTTTTTCCCTAAATATATTTTTTCGTCTATAAATGTATATACTTTCTTTCTAAACCTACCCTCTACCTTCAGTAGCTCTCTTCATACCATCATTGGTACTGTCCCTCTCCCCTACCTGTGGTGTAGGCTCTTTCCTACCACTTTGTGGTATTTCTTGGTACTATTGTTGGTATTCATCCTTTTTCTCTGTTTTTTTTTTTTTAAAAAAAAAAAAAAAAAAAAAAACCCTCCTCTTCTTTAACCTTGCTGCTGTTTTGGTTGGTTAAATTATAGTTAAGGACTATAGTGTAGTTTTTCATGATGCCTGATAAAGTAAAGCTAGGATTCAAACAGTGTGATAAGTGCAGGTGTAAGATGCCCAACTCAGATGGTCATGCCCTGTGTGTTTGGGCGTTGGCCACATCAATGTATCTTGTGATATTTGTTCCAACTAAAGCAATCGTACATTGGCTGAGCGTAAGAACAAGCTGATTCTGAAGGGTATGATGAAAACTCTTTTCTCGGAGGCTCTTTCTGGGACGGGAGGTCTCACCACCTCCTAAGCACAAGAAATAGAGAAACTGAGTCACTCTGTTCTGACATCTCTGTCCTCTTCGGAACCGAGTTGGCACTGGGCTTCTCCTGTGCCCTCGGTGCAGACTACTTTGGCACTGGGCTCCATGCCTTCTCCCTTGGTGCTGCCGTTAATTCTGACTCCAGCCACTGTATCAGTTTCAGCACCATCCTCCTTGGTGCCAACCTTGGTTTTGACACAGGCTTCGACTACTGTACCTGCATCTGCACCATCCCTGGCCACGGTGCCGATGTCTCGTACGGCTCCACTGACACTGTCGTTTCCGAAGGTTGAACACCTTCCCAGAACCAGATATTCTCCCCTTTTTGGGACACCAGTTTAGTCCATTTCTTGAGAGACCTGAATCTCCTTCGCCAGCTTCCTTCAGATCCACCAGGAGTCTTTCAGAACAAGATGTGTGATGGTTGTGGACCAGCTTTTGTCAGCTAGAGGATTACCCACCCCTGCTAGGTCTTCCTTCCCTCTTGGAATGGAAGTTCTCACGGCATATTCACCTGTATAACCTCCTCCCAGGCCCCGGAGACTTTGGTACTGATGGCCATCCCGGTGCATTCTGTCTCTGCTCTGACTGCAGAAGCTTCCCTGTCGGCACCGATTACTCTTGGTGCAGTGGCTCCATTGGAACTGGCGCTCACTCGGAGCAGTGATTCGGCTGTCGGCACCGTGGCTCCTAGTTCAGCGCCTCTTTTTTTGGTAGTGCCATCTACAGCCACTGCTCCCGCAGCAGCTACTGGTCCTCTTGGAGCTCCTCACCTAGAGGTGGACTCCTCAGGCCGGGGTGTGATCCCGGTTCCAAGGTTGTCCTTCTCAGTTCCAGGCTCCCATCCCTCCTTGGGCGGGCCTGCTTTCCAGGTGATGGAGGGTCCTTGCCTCAACAGGCTCGCAGTTGGCACCATTGACACCGACACCAGGACCCCCCTCTAGCATGCAGCTGTCCCAACCCCCTATTCTGGGATCCCGAGCACAGGAGCCGCAAGACCTTCCCTTGAAGGGAACCCTTTCTCCGGTGTCATCCTCAGAATATCCCACTGGGAGCCACCCTGGAAGAAACTGTACAAGAAGAACCTTGATTCCCCAGAGGAATCCATCACCGAAGACGCCGATTGCGATGAGAAGGGTCCCCACACTCTCCCCTTGAATATGTCTCATTTGGAGACATTCTCAATATCCTCAAGCAGAGGGGGAGGCCGGAAGCCCTCCAACCCTTTGGAGGAATCTGTGTTCTTGCAGGCTTTCCCTGCTCTGCCATCTACTTCCTGGGTCACGCCACCTGCGGATGAGCTTGTTAAACTTATTGTGCAGCGTGCCTGAAAGGCCCGGGACAATATAGAAACTGTCCCCCGGAGGCCAGATAAAATTTTATCCACCTCTGAAGACCAGTCCAGTTGGTCCAAGCAGCTGGTAGTTGATTTCATGCTCGTTCTGGCGGTCACCAAGAGGAACTGGCAGAAGATAGTTCCACTGTTCATCCCCTAAACAGGGAGTCACGGGCTATAGACAGACTGGGGAAGTGGGCCTAAGCTTCAGCAGCTACCTTTGCCATTCGCTCGCTGAATTATCTAGCACACTTTACTCGCCTCTAAAGAGACCTAATCTCAGAAACATCTGCCTCTTTGGCGGGGGTAATGCCTGTCGAGGTGCGTAATACTGTTTCCTCTTAGCTGGTTACCCTGGAATCCATCTCAAAGTCCTCGATGCGCTTGATCTGTCGCACCACCGAGGGGGCAGCTCGAGCAGCCGCATCAGGCATCGTTATGGGATGGCATGCTTGGATAAGTTTGTGTGATTTTGCAGACCCTTTTAAATCTTCCTTTGTCAACATGCCTGTTGACGAATCTTCCCTTTTTGGTCCCAGAGTAAGAGACTATCCCATAGGAAGGAGGACTGAAAGACCTTGTCTGCTGTGGGCATACATTTTTCCACCTCCCAGCAATCCTATTCCAGGAACCGGAGGGGAGGAAAATTGTGGTTCAAGAAGTCCCAAGGATCTTTTCTTGACACTCATGATGAGCAGTCCCCCGGGGCAGAGGGGGCAACTCATCCAGATGATGCCTTTCAGGGCAGAGGGCGCCCGCGCAATCAGGGCGGTAGAAATTCCTTCTCCGGCCGACCCTACCAGCGCTCCTGAGCAGCCTGATTGCTTTCCTGTGGAAGCAGTTGGGGGGCGATTTTTCCCTTCACCTACAGGCCTGGCAACTCATAATGGATGTGTGGATGCAGGGAATACCATCCAGAGCCTATCATATCCCATTCGATCTTACTCCCATTCCCATAAAACGACTCCCCGATGTCCCACCCAGTCAGAGGGAGGCTGCAGCCTTAGAAATCGAAAAGCTGCTAAGAAAGTCATCCAGCCAGTCCCACCAGACCAGAGAGGATCCCGGTTTTATTCAAGGTTATTTTTAGTGTCAAAAAAGACAGGGGACTGGAGACCAATCCTGGATCTCTGCTTACTAAACAAGTTCATAAAATCTCAAAGTCTGGATGGTCACAGTACAGTCCATCCTGCCCTTTCTGGGGAAGGACAACAATGTGCTCTATAGACCTCCAGGACGTGTATTACCGCATAAAGATGGACAAACATTCCTGGAGATTTCTTCTCTTCTGGCTGGGAGCCTGTTACTGTCAGTTCAGGTACTGCCCTTTGGTCTCTTGACAGCCCTCAGAGTGTTCACCAAATGTATGGCAATCGTAGTAGCTCAAATCTGACAACAGGGATTCCAGGTGTTTCCGTATTTAGATGATTGGCTTCTTACCGCCACAACCAGGAATCTTCTAATTCAGTCTTCCACTCAAGGCCTTGCTCTTCACTTGGGTATCACTATTAACATGGAGAAATCCCAAATGTCTCCAACAAGAGCACTGGAATTCATTGGAGCAATCTTCAACACAACGTCCTGTCAAGCTTCCCTTCCTCTTCACAGGCTCTCAAAAATAACCCTTATTCAAGTCCTCCTCCCACAGCCATTTGTACCAGCACGCCTTATACTACAGCTATTGGGATCTATGGCAGCAACCATTACTTTAGTTCCACTGGCGAGGTTGCACATGAGACTAGTAAAGTGGCTCCTTTCATCACAATGGTCGATCTTAACCCACCCACTCCACCACATGAAACTCCTTACAGATCTTTGTAAGAAAGAAATGCTTTGGTGGATGAAGCCAGCATCAAATCTTTGGTGTCGACCGTTCTGCCTTTCCCAGCCCAGGGCCACGGTGACCACGGATGCTTCCCTTTTGGAGGGGGGGGGGGCATTTTCGGGGAAAGACAGTCCAAGGCACCTGGTCCTCCATGGAGGCCAATTTGCACATACATTTCCTGGAACTGAGGGCAGTTCTCTTAGCATTGCAAGCGTTCCAGACATCCCTTCCTTCCGGGACCATTGCAATTCAGTCAACAAGATGTCAGTCTGATACATCAACAAACAAGGCGGAACCAGGTCTTTTCCCCCCTGTTCAAGAAGCCATGAGAATTTGGCACTGGATGATGGCTTCCAACCGCTTTCTCATAATGCACATTCCCAGGAGTTCTAGTTTTATTACGGACAATCTGAGTAGGAACATTCTGATGCCTCACAAGTTGGCATAATGATTAAGGTGTTCACCTTACAGACCCAAGGTGCAGGGTTCGATTCTCACATGGGGTAATTGGCTAGGCTTAAAATGGCCCACAGGGACAGTTAGCCTAGTACTAATCTATGAACCTATAATCTATGAACGAGTGGTCCCTTAGTCGTATAATAGCAGTCAGATCTTCAACCGTTTGGACAGGCCTTGCTGCGACCAGTTTGCTTCTCCTCTAAACAACAAATGCAGAAGCTACTTTGCCCTGATCCCCCCTCAGGGGAGTCACCGAGGGATGCTCTGACGCATGATTGGCCCCTGGGTCTGTTGTATGCCTTTCCCTAATTTCTTCTCATCCCGAAATTCCTCCAGAAAGCTCAGTGGTTGAGAGGCAGGGTGATCCTTATTGGCCCCGTCAAGTCTGTTTCCCTTTTCTATGGCCTCATTTGATTCGCAGCCTGTGGATCCTGGATCAATCCCAAGGTCTGCTGTCTCATCCTCAGGGACTGATTCATCCCAGTCCCCACAGTCTCAAGCTCACAGCTTGGTTTCTCCACTTGCGATGATTGCCAGGCTACCTGATATTTCATCTCCTGTTCAAGATTCTTCTGACCACACAAACCTTCCACCAGGGAAATGTATTCTAGTAAGTGGGCTAGGTTCTCTAGATGGTCCAAAGATCATAACCCAGATTGGGTAGGCCTGTCTGCAAAATGAGTATCATCGTTGCTCAGAAACACCATTACTTTCATGTACCATCGGAAGAGTGTCTTTACCTTCCAGAATAAAGGCTCACTCTACTAGATCGATAGCTACTTCCGTGGCCTTTCATTCCAGAGCCTCTATGGATGACTTGGGCAAGACCTCATACCTTTATCACTCATTACAAATTGGATTTGGCCTCCAGGGGCCGAGCATCTTTTGGTTCTATGGTGCTCAGGGATGTCCTTCCTTAAGGGCCACCCAGGACTCGAGTAGCTGGGGGACTCTATCCTAACAGTAAGGAAAGAATAAAGATTTACAACATCAGATAAAGAAGTCACGTCTTACCATAACGTTCCATCTGTGTATTAGATCTTCATTCATTCATTACTTCCCACCATCCTTCCCCCTGCCTGGACTCCTGGTGGACTTTAGTATTTCATTATTAGTTAAGGTATTTGCTCAGACAGAGCCTCCTCCTGTCTCTTTTATTACTTCTATACTATAATGGCAGGCAAACTTGATCTGAAGAGACTGAAAGGGGCATTGTGGGTAGGTCTTAGCTGAGAGTTTTTGGCTGGTGCGAGCTTGGTAACGTCCGTGTCTGTTTCCGAGGACAGAACCAAAGTCCTAACAGTAATGAATGAATAAAGATCTACAACACAGATGGAACGTTATGGTAAGACAACTTCTTTTTACAAATACTGTATGCTCACTAAGACCTACTACAGTACACCTCCATCTATCCCAACTAAACCCAAAGACACCAGTGACGCCTTCTCTTTTAAATCTGTACAAACTTATACCATAAAAAAATTAATCTCCAAGCTAAAACCCACAAGCCTTGCAGTTGATAACCTGCCCTCAGAATTCCTAAAACTAGTAGCAGATGCCATTTCCAATGCTCTCTATGTTCTCATTAACCTCTATATATCTGAACAATTCATTCCTGTAATCTGGAAAATATCTTGCATAGTCCCTCAAAGGCTGGCAGCTGTATTGAGCTTTCCAGTTACAAACCCATAGCAATCTTCTCCCCTAGCCAAAGTTTTAGAGAAATGCATTCATATGCAGCTCTTAAACTGCCTGTTACCAATAATTTCCTTTCAAGCACACAGCACAGTTTCCTAGATCATAGTAGCACAACTGCCCATCTCAGTTTTACTAATGCTAGCAACCAACATAGAAATGATGGGAATCATGTATCCTCCATCTTCTTGGACCTATCCAAAGCTTTTGATACTGTTTCTCATCGAAGACTCCTTAAACTCTCCACTCTAAAACTCAGCTTCTCATTGCTTGCATGGTTCCATAGTTACTTAATTGACAACAAACTGTCAAAATGGCAACAAGATTTCTCTTCCCTCCTACCATGTGGGGGGGGGGTCCCAACACTGAATTCTAGGTCCTCTACTTTTCAGTATCTTTACTAACAGGCTCCATACAGCTATTTCTCTAGCCTCCATGGTCCAATATACTGGTGACTCTGTCATCTGCACATGCACCTACCTTAAAAAGATCACGAAACGAGGACGCAACAACCCTTCCTAGCTGTCTAAGCCCTTGTTATCAGACTCTCTACTGATTTTGAATCCATCCAAAACTCAACTTGTGCTCTTTCACCCCACTAAGTCATGAGACCCCACAACTCCATTCCAACTAAATTTTTCCAATAATACCATAATATTGATCATAGCCCAAACAGAATTACTAGGTTTTCTAATAGAAGACAATTTGAAATTTAATACACCTATCCCAGTCTGTCAAAAAGACACAAAACTAGGTGCTCTGTACAAACTCAAACCTTTCCTCATTAGCACCACAAGACGGTCAGTTGCCAGAACTCTCCTACTCTCCACCCTACTACATGCCTCCCCTATCGTCAGTCTAAAGAAAACTGATTTGGTCACACTAGAAACCTGCTACAATAAAATTGCTAAATTTGCTACCAACTCTCCTCACAGGTCTCGCCACTGCTCTGCCTTCAACTGAATTCAACTGGGTCGAATTACATTATTAACTAACCTACACTATTCCTTACTGCCCACAGACTTGTATACCAACCTGAAAAAACTCCTGATCTTCAACAGTTGCTCCAACTTTACATCAACACTCGAGTCCTTTGATCCTCGCATAAATCCCTGCTGCAAGTATCCAAATCCAGCAATACTGCTGGCGACTCTACTGTCTCCAAAATTTGGAATGCTGCTCCACAGCCTATCATAACTACTGACCCAGCTCGATTTAAAAACCTACTTAGGATCTTCCTCAGTAGCAAATGGCTTTGCCCATGCACTAGTCCTGACTATATTCTATTCCCCATGAGCAGAAGCTAGCCAAGCTACTTTTGTACCATAATAGGTCCGTCATATGTAACTAAACTTGACTTACTACTTTCCTCCTTACCCATACCCCCCCCCCCCCTTATGTTTTAACATTAAAACTGCAATTGAAACTGGAAACCTTGGTCGTGCCTGAGTTCTTCTACGTTTTTATCATAATATGATTACAGTTTAATAACCATGTTATTACAAAACCTAATACAGAAGAACATTAAGTAAAAAAAATAAATACAATTCACTTCACAGTTCATAGTTTGAGCATATACATATGGAGTGCAAATATTTGGACAGAGATGGCAAGTTGGTAAATAAACATAGACAATAGTTAATAAATTCACAAGTAGGAGATCATAGAGATTACCTTAAACAAACACACACACACACTACACAGTACACAGTTTGGAACACAGCTGACTAGCCTAGCATAGCCTACGCATAATTATTTTGACCCTTTACTGAAGAAATTGACTGTTAGGATGTCGTGAGAACAAATAGGTGAGGATACATGAGATGATTAGAAAATGGGATTTAATCTCACTAGACCTTGATCAGAGAATCCAAGCTCTCAAGATTTGTTGTTCCTCAAAAAAGTTTGACCCCAGGTAGAGACTTATGCGAAAAATCAGGACTGTTATGAAATTAATTTGAGGAATGCCACAATCCACGAGACCCTTGTCCGAAAGAACACAGCTGCAAGAAATCCTTAATGTGTTTTTTATTATTAGAGACACAGCGTTTTCACCACAGTATACTATGGCTTCATCAGAGGAATAAAACAACCGGGGAAACAGTCCCCAAAAATACCATCAGTCAGGAAGTGACATCATAGCTATGTCCTGAAACAAAATTACTACAACGCATAACCATCAATTATAATTAAAACAGGTGCAATGCACCCGTGACACTAAAAAGACCAATACATAAAAAAAACACTAACAAGTAAAAAATGTATGTATACATTCACTCTACTAAAACCAATAAAGATGATTAAAAATCAAAAAATGGGTAACAAGACAACACTCTCTCAGATTAGTGCATGTCAAGGTATTCAACAGTACATTTTTATGCAGTGCACCAAGGAAAGTTCTTGTAATGTACCCCCAACATAATTCACTGCAATTCATTACAAACTACAAGAATTACAGAAAGGAGTATTTGTAACAAATGAATGTTATTCATACATATATTAATTATTATTACCCCAGTGTACCTATCTTAGGTAACTCCTTAATTTCAACACAGGGGTAATATTACAATTAATATAAAGGCCAGGGTGCCTAAAAGCATCCAAACGCAGTTGCCATTCTAATTCTCGATTCTCCAGTATTAGTGAGAATGGGCCACCCCTAATTTTCAATGGTACGTGGTCTATAGCCATGAAGTGAAAGCTATGACCCGGGTTCAACCCAATATGCTTAGCCAATGCATTATCACTCTTGCTGTTCTTAATGGCATACATATGTTCGTACACTCGGTCACGGACCCTACGGTCCGTCTTGCCGATGTAAAAGGCTTGACAACAATCACACATGGCTATATAAATGATGGATTTGCTCTCACAATTCACTGGAAAGCGGATGAAATATTTTTTACCCCTGACTGTGAACATTTCACCTGATTTAACCTTGTTACAAGATTTACAACATATGCCATAATTAAGGGTCTCGTGGATTGTGGCATTTCTTTTGGTTTATTTTTGCTTCATTTGGTTTATGAAATTAATTTGGAAAGAGTTTAGTGGCAAAAAATGATACTGCCCATAGATGAAGGTGACCTAGTGATTTCCTAGTTTACAGGAATATCAAGCTTCACAGCTGAAACTGATATACTGCCTACAAAATGACTACAGTGTAAAATACAATTGGTCCTGATGTGACAGGAAGTGCTTAAGAGTGGAGGCAAAGGGGTAAGGATATGGTAGAGATTAACCCACAGTAGGCAAGATTTAGGGTATTTAGCATTCTTAGGAGAGAGAAAACTGAGAGGCTGTTTAAAACGTATAGAGTATGCAGACTGGAAGTTTGAGATGCCAGTAAGGATGACTAGCAATATCTCTAAGCACAAATAGTATCCAGAAATGGAGTGATAGTACAAAGAAATTATGCTTTTGGGACTATCTGGAACACTGAGGAAAGATTGTGATGGACCAAATTTCTAGATAGATTCTCTGCAGGTAAGTGACTCATCAGCTTACAGGGCAATATTTAAATTATATGGGAAACGGACTCGAGAGGGGAAGGAATGCACCTATGAAGCCTGACTTAAAGGTATTGATAGAATCAAGGGCACAGGTGGCAAGTATATTATATAGTGGTCATAAAAATGATGGATGGAGTGATTAAATGAAGTTGGAGATCACCTTGGCAGGGTAGGGCAGACAGGGAAAAATAACAAGGTGGCAGGAGATATGCAGGCTGATCAAAATAGCTACCAAATCCAAAAAAATGTTTAATTCTTCACTGGAAACGTTTGTATAAATATTCTTGCACTCCAGATTGCCAAGGGTATGCCCAGAAATTAGTCCAAACTGTTGGAGATGTGGAGAGGATACTAAGGGAAACTGGGATCATGTTTTTTCGGAATGCAATAAGGTAGGAAAATTCAGCAACGGCCTACAGAAATTAATGCAAATGGCACTAGAGAAACTTTGAACTGACCAAAACTTTGCCTAAACTGAGTGTATGGAGTGAATGGGAGTGATCACTAGAAAGCAGTACCAGGCTTATTAACCTAAAGGGGATTACTAGAAACTGGAAATCAGTTTAGCATTTGCAATATTCTCAAAATGACAGACTTAGAGGTATTAGGTAAATTACTAAACATTTCTCCAAGTAAATTATGCCTAAAAATGTGGGGATACTGGGGAAATTTAAAACAGATGGCAAAATTAGTGACAATGCATTCGGGGAAGAATTTCTGGCACAATAATAAAAAAAATCGTAACCATTTACCACTCTGTGACCATACCATTTAATAAATAAATAAAAAAAATCTTTTGTCCCCAAGAACGTTTTTTATTTCATGTATTAAATGGTGTGGTCTCACTGACAGGTGTGTGGTTTTCATTTACAATTTTTTTTAATTCACATATGCGGTTAGCTAAATTTTTGGTGTACAATAATAAGCCCACAACCACCAATGATTGCTAAAGTCATGTGAGTATGTGTTTGTTTAAATTATGTGACTTTAAGGTCCCCTAACATGTATTGTGAACTCTGGTACTGGGTTGAGCCTTCTGTTTGCAGATAGATCTGAAATAGAATTTACTTAATTAATATTTAAGGCCCAACAGCGAGAGCAGTTTTGTTTGCAAAAATAAACAAGTCCCATTTGGAGTTTAATTGAACACTAAAGCAGCTATTTAAAAAAATAAATCCAGGAGAAGAAATTGGTAGTATGCTGGGAGGACTACTTCAGCCTAGGGTAGTGTAGGAGCAGAGCCAAGTCTTATTTTTTCCTGGTCTTTGAAGCTGAATAGGTTAGAGGTAAATCTAATTTGCAGAGGGCTAGAATTCCATTTTTAGTGCCAAACTATATATATATATATATATATATATATATATGTATATATATATATATATATATATATATATATATATATATGTATATATATATATATATATGCTTAAAGTTAGGTAGCAGGGCAGTAGTCAGCTTTGTGAATGTTTTGTGTGGAGATGAGCTGTATGTAATCTTAAGTGGTAAGGTATTTCAAGCCAGTTGAATGCCTTAAGGGTAGTATAGTGGTGGATGTAGCATTGTATTTTGCTGGCAAATTTTGCGTCCTTATTATACCATGCCTCCAGCTTATTTTTAACTGTAGGGTGAAGATCGGTTAGGATGGTTGCACCATACAACATAGATGGGAGAAGGTATGAAGTGGCAAGAGTGGTTTTGGTAGTGCCGCTAAAGTTTTTATGCCTGTACAGCATTATTAATTGGTGAGTTATTTTAATTATGCAGGTCAAATTTAAGGTTAGCTGTAATCACTCCAAGGCTACTTCGGTTTCTGTTTTCTTTATTAATGAAAAGATTTTGAAATTCACATTTGTCAGGCATATGTAATTTTGGGAAAATAGCAACATTTTTTTTTTTAAAGGGTTTAGTAGTAGTTGGGCATTACATTATGGAGCCACTTCTCAATTGAGAAACACTTTTTGTAGTATGGAAGAGATGAGCCAGGTTTAGATGCACACAGAAGTGTGGAATCATTGGCGTATTGTTTGAGAGGCTTTACCTGCAGAGTTAGAGAACATTGATGAATATTAAAGGGGAGAGGACGAAGACGAGACCCTTGGGGTACACCAGTGGAGACGTGCATGTAGGGCAAAAGTGTTTTGCTATCTTATAGATTGGAGCCTGTCCGTTAAATAGCTATTGAACCACTGCAGTGAAGAAAGGGACAATCTAATCTGAAACATTTTGTATACGAGGTTAGGGTGAGAAACTGTATCAAAGGCTTTAGACAAGCCAAGGAATAGGAAGGAAAAGTTTGCTAGAATTCTTTTGTTAGTGAATGACAGTAGGGCAATAATTGTAATGCGTGCTTGGCAGAAGCTGTATTAGGGGGATCTGAGCATCCATTGTTGTAGGAGATAGTGGAGGAGTTCGTATTAAACCTAGTGAACTTAGAAAGAAAGGCTTTGACAGAGAGGTTGTGGTGATGGACATTAGCAGTGTGCCACCTGTATGAAGCGGGAGAATGTTTTTTTTCTCCATGAGGGTATATTTGATTTAGCTATTGATAAGGACAGGGGCTGGGTTTGCTATAGTACTGGCAACTATCTTTAATAGGTATTCAGATGGGGAGACTGTCAACTGCAGTGGATCAAGATTTGAATTTACGTAGATGTTTATCATTAATGTAGAGGCAAGTCCTATGTGGAAGTGCTAGCAATGGATTTAGAGGTTGAATTATATTGCATTGGGGGGGGTAAAGGAAGTGAATGTGAGGGGGTGTATGGAGAAGTTTGGTTTTGGTCTAACCTGTTGATGACAGAAATACTGGGACTGAATGATAGGGGGACCACTGGATGGTGGGGTGAAGAGTTTTTAATTAGGGAGGCAATGGTTTCTGTAAACTAAATATTGAAAAAGGTGGGATTTTCTACTGGAAAGTTATTGAAAAGGGCGGGATTTTTATTTGAGCCCTAATATAGCAAGTTATGTATTCATGTCTGAAATGGGGGGGGGGGGGCACTTGTGTAGAAGTTGTAGATGGTGTAATTTTTTTAATCTAAGCTAACTTTTTATAGGAAGTTTTATATTTTAGCCATTCATTCCAAGCTTAGTCTCTTAGACAGTCAGTTTTTGGGTAGTGAGCCATGGAGCGTGGTTAATTTTTACTCTTATGGAGTAGGACAATGGCTATTTAGAGTATTTGAGTAAGATATTAAAAGTGTTGACCATCCAGTCAAGTGGAATAGTTTTTAGGGTTGACTAAAGGTTTTTTAACTGTGTGGGGAGTCTCTTTTGAACTTAGGCTTTGAAATATTTTAAGTTGGTGAGTGTCAGGTTAGTGGGTAGTACTACTTTGAATATAGGCTGGGAGGTGGTCGCAAAGTGCGTTTTGGATAGGTTCTAGAGGTTGTAAATTTACTGGAGTCAGAGACAAATATCCAGTGTGAGTGCACCTTTGCTGTTTATATTAAACCTAATGAATGTTTTGGTAAGTTATGTATTACCCATTCACAAGAGAACTTCAGTGTAGGCTCTCTAAACAGGTCTGCAGCTAGCCCTCCTGAATAATACCTATACCAGCGACACTCCAGTTCATAACAATCCTTGTGGGTTATCCTATCTTGAATGATTTGTTCCAGTTTCTCAAGCCAAGTTATTTTGACGAATGCCATCCCAGTTATAACAAAGGGACTGCCCTATGCATTCCGCTCATCCTCATTTCCAAAATGTTGAAGACCAGGGAGGCCAAGCAAGTGTGATCTTAATAGTCCCTTGTGGATTTGGCAGCCGTTTCTCCCCATTTCATATCTAAATACAGTGAATGACTATATCCACATAATAAAGTAAAAGCAAAGTGAACAATGGAGTTAACACAAAGCAAAAAAGAAATATCTAGAGCGAGCTTCAAATCTTATACTTTTTAATACAGAAATGTTTAATGTGCACACTCGAGCCTTTGAGTATGGCCGTTCTCCAGATGCTGAACACATGTTCTCAATTAGAGTTTAAACATTCACTTGACAGGTTCAACAAATCAAAGTGCAGAGTCAGTAAAGAAGGCAATATAGTACAGTACTGTACACTGAGAGCCTTAAAGCCATATGGCAACACTGAATGATATTTTTGATGTCTTTTTCAAAATTGGCTTAATAACTTGCTGATGGTTCAAAATCTGCGTATTAATATGTGATCCATTTATATTCTATTTGTTTATAACACAATGTCTCCTTATGCTAATCAGTGTCATTGTCTTATTATCTTTATTACCCCCCTCTCCCAGATTGAAAACGACTTGCATACTTTCCATGAAAAAGTGTTCCGTCTTTTATTGCCCTGTTGTTAGCTTGCCTGTCTGGAAAAGTAAGAGAAAAAAGATAAATGAAGTCCTCTGTTACAGCTTGAAAGATGAGCTAAAACATTGCTGAAAGAAAAGTTTTCATTATTTTTAGTTTTCTCATATTCACTTGTTTCCACTTAAAATGTGTTACTAGAATAAGACAAGGGTTGTCTTAATCCAGATGTTAACCTATGCAGAAGAAAGAAAACTGATCTAATTTATATTGTCAAAAAAACACTTGCATGAAATTCAAAAGATCTCAACCACTTTGTTGAAATGGCATGATGTTAAGTTGTCAATCTCGCCTTCATTCTTGCTTGATGGGTTCGGAGCCGATCCTCAGCTCCGACTCGGCACTTTGCTAAGCTCGAGAGTCACTTTTACCAGCTCGAGGCAGCCCCATATCCCATGATGCAAGGCGGTAAGTACCCAGATCTCGTTTGCCGCTTCGCTGATGAGGTCCTCCTTTTGCCAGCTCCTGGTAAGTGTTTTATATTAAACTGCTTTTAGCCCCTTTTCACTTTTAAACTTTTTTCTCTTAAAGATCTTTCATTTTTAGTTAATTGTAAGCCCCTTTTTGACTAAAATTATCCTTCCTCCTTAATTTTTTTAGTCAGGCCTTCCTTCCCCCCCCCCCGTCAGGGTGTGTGTGTGTGTGAGGTTTTTACTGTTTAAACTATAATTTAATTATTTGTTGGGACTGTGTGGTTCTGTTTTTGTGCCCACTATGTCCAAAGAGCAGAGGGTCTCAGGCTTTAAGAAGTGTGACTCTGACAGACGGTCACACTTCTTGTTTATACTGCCTGGGACCTCTCCACCTGCAGGACTCCTGTGCAATATGTCATTCTTTTAGCCAGAGAGTCCTGCAGGAAAGGAGAAACAAATTGATTTTAAGGGGACTCCTTAAACCGGAGGACTCCCCGGCCAAATCGGCTCCGGGAAAGCCTTCTAAGTCTAAGGCCCAGGCTTCTGTATCCAAGCCTTCGGCCTTGGCTCCGACTTTGTCGGAGTTGAGATCGGCTCTGGCTGGTGCCAATCCGACATTGGCTAAATCTTCGGCACCGATGGCTATCTGTGCCGATACTTCTTTGGTCACTTTGGTGTCGGTTCCGAGTACTGGCTCCGACCACCATGTGGCCCAGGCTTCGGTGTCGGCGCCGACCGGCTCCGACACCGCTAGATGCGTCTAGATCTTCTCTCGGAGCCGAAAAGTTATCGGCTCCGACTGGATCAGTAGCCTTGTCGGCTCCGATGGTTCCTTCGAGGAAGAGGTCCAGGTCTCCCTCCTTGGAACCGATTCTGTCGGCTCCGGCCTCGCCTCTTCTTTCAGAACGGAGCCATCGGAGCCGATCATCTAGGTCGTCCAGGTTATCTGACCATGATTTAGAGAGGGTGGTAAGTAGATTATTAAAATCACAGGCACTGGCCCAGATGCTTCATAGTCCGTCTCAACAGACGACTATTAGTCCACACCCTCTTCAAGTTCCTCCTTCAACTCTACCCCAGAGTTTGGAGCTGGAGTCTACGGGGATAGTTACTGCTATGGCTGAGGGGCAGATACCCCCCCCCCCTTCTGCACCCTCGGCATCTACTCTTATCTCCTCCTCGAGACCTTCCTTGGAGGGATTCGGTGGTCGGGCTTCCCTGGTCTCCTACGAGGGGGTGAGTGGCATTGGACCCTTGTCCGACCCCGCTCTTCCCCTTGGAGCTTCGGCCTTGGTGAGCTCGGTTCCGACATCTGCCTCGGAGCCTTCCCTTTCGGTGGGCCCGGGAGTCCCGGTTTCTTCGGAACGGGTTCTCTCGGATCTCCCTGGGAGGGGGGCCTTCGAGGTGATGAAGAGTGTGCTGGCCACTGGGCTCAGTCAGCAGTCTATTCCCTTAGCTCCTCCCTCTACAGTGCCTGTCTATATCTCTTCCATCTCTCTTGCTCACGGACCTAGAGATCCACCGCCTCAGGTTTCCCCACTGGGAAGAACCCCCTCTTCCGAGGATTCTCCTGACCAGTCAGGAGACCCTCCGTGCAAGAGGACTTGTAAGAGGAAACACCCGGACTCCCCTGAGTCTACCACTTCAGATACCGACTTAGATGAGTCGGAGGGATCCCCAAGATCCCCCTCTGAGGATGTCTCCTTTTCAGACATCCTAGAACTCCTAAAACAGAGGGGAAACTGGCCCTCCATAAATCCCTCCGAGGATGAGTCGGTATACCTAGAGGCGTTTGGATCTCGACCCTCCACCTCCTGGGTGTCTCTACCTTTCGACCCCCTTATGGAGGTTATTGCTCGAAAGGCTTGGGCTGCTCCTGATTCTGTAGAGCCAGTTCCTAGGAGGCCATCTAAATTTCTTACAGCCCCTTCTGAAAAGCAATTCCTCACGAAAGGTGTCCCTGTTGATGCCATGGTGGTGGCGGCCGCCACTAAGAAGGAACTTGCAGATCCTTCCGTACCAGTCCATCCTCCTAATAAGGATTCTAGGACCATGGATAGGTATGTTAAGCGGATGTTCTCCTCAGCGACCTTTGCCATGCGTTCGCTGAACTATTTATGTCACTTCACCAGACTCCAAAGGGACATCCTTAAGGAACTAGGTGAAGTAGTGCAGGATCCTACGGCTGCAGGGGCTCAAGAGAAAATTGCTTCTCAGCTAGGAATCCTTAATTCTATAGCTAACTCCTCCATGCGACTGATCTCGTATGCAGCAGATGGAGCGAGTAGAGCCGCGGGTACAGGAGTGGCTCTTAGACGTCAATCCTGGATGCGGCTCTGTAATTTTGCAGATCCCTTTAAGGTGTCCTTCACAAATTCTCCCTTTGATGGGTCAGCATTGTTTGGCCCTCAAGTGAAGGATACATTGACCAGGTGTGAACAGGACGGCAAGACTCTTTCTGCCGTAGGGGTCCGTTTTTCTACCCCCTCTAGACCTTACCCCAAAGGTCAGAAGGGCGGAAAAATGTGGTTCCGTAAATCCCAGGGAGTCACGCCGGACGCACGTGGTCAGTTTACCCCTAGAGGCAGAGGGGGTAATAATAACAGATGCCGCTCTAGAGGCAGAGGGGGTCCACAAAACCAGGGAAGCAGAGAGCCTCTCTCTGACAAGCCCTTCCAGCATCCCTGAGATGTTGCCCGACTGTCCATCCTTGGAGGCAGTCGGGGGAAGACTATCGCTGTACCCCGAAGCCTGGCGTTCTCTCTCTCAAGACAGATGGGTACAGTCGATTATATCCGAGGGTTACAAAATTCCTTTCGAGGAAAGTCCTTTCTCTCACAAAAATTCCCTTCCAGATGTACCACCCGGTCTAAGGGAAATTGCAGAGTCAGAAGTATTAAAGTTTCTACAAAAAAGAGCCATTCAGCCAGTTACAACAGACCATTCAGAGCCCGGAATCTACTCAAGATTCTTTTTGGTCCCCAAAAAGACGGGAGACTGGAGACCAATATTGGATCTCAGCAGACTCAACAAGTCTGTGAGAAAGACAAGATTTCGAATGGTCACACTTCAGTCAATTTTGCCCTTCCTAGAGAAGGACAACTGGATGTGCTCAATAGATCTTCAGGACGCGTACTATCACATAAAAATTCACAGACGCTCCAGAAGATTTCTCCACTTTCGGTTGGGGTCCAGTCATTTTCAATTCAGAGCCCTGCCCTTTGGTCTCACTACAGCCCCCGAGTGTTCACCAAATGTATGGCAGTGGTTACGGCTCACCTGAGACGTCAAGGATTCCAGGTGTTTCCGTATCTCGACGACTGGCTCCTTTCAGCCACCACCAGGCATCAACTTCTTCAAGCCACGGATTACACCCTAAATCTCTGCACTCAATTAAGAATTTCGATCAACTACGAAAAATCCTCCTTATTGCCCTGCCAGTCTATTACTTTCATAGGCGCAAACTTAAACACTGTTCGGATGTCAGCAACCCTCACAGACCAAAGAATCTCAGATATCCAAAGTCACGTAAGGATCATCCTTGCCAGCAAAAAGGTGCAAGCCAGAATGGTTCTGAAGGTGTTGGGCCTCATGGCTGCGGCTATTACCCTTCTTCCCCTGGCCCGCTTCTACATGCGTCTTCTTCAATGGATGTTGTTCACTCAGTGGTCTTACCAACAACTTCCCATGCGTCACCGAATCCTGGTGATACAAATTTGCAAGAATCCTCTATCATGGTGGATTACTTCTCCCCAGATTCACCAAGGCAGACCCTTTGTATCCCCGGCCCCGGTAGCCACAGTCACTACAGACGCCTCCCTGATCGGGTGGGGGGGTCATTATCAGGGCAGGATGGTTCATGGGATGTGGCAACTGTTCGAATACCACCTGCACATAAATGTCCTAGAGATGAGAGCAGTGCTTTTAACGTTGCAAGCCCTCAACGACTTTCTTCCCTTGGGAACAATTGCAGTTCACACAGACAAACATGTCTGTAGTATGGTATATCAACAAACAGGGTGGAACCAAGTCCTACCCCTTGTGTCGAGAAGCTCTCAGACTTTGGCAATGGGCGATCTCCTCTCATCGGTTTCTGGTAGCAACGCATATCCCTGAGAAAACCAACATTCTAGCGGACAGATTGAGCAGAGCTATTCTCATGCCTCACGAGTGGTCTCTCAAACAATCTATAGTGGAGGAGATTTTTCTTGAATGGGGCCGCCCATGTTGCGATCTTTTTGCTACTCCCCAAAACAGCAAATGCCCGGACTTCTTTTCTCTCTTCCCACTGCCAGGCTATCCCCCCAGGGACGCTCTAACCCAGGATTGGCCCCAGGGACTTCTTTATGCCTTTCCTCCCTTCCCGCTGATTCCACTAGTACTCCAGAAAGCCACCATTTTGAGAGCCAAAATGATTCTCATTGCTCCCTATTGGCCTCGACAAATTTGGTTCCCGTTCCTCCATCGTCACCTTTTGGTGCAGCCGTGGCATCTGGACCCAGTGCCAGACCTTCTGATTCACCAATCGGGTCAGCTGCATCGGTCTATTCCTTCTCTCAACCTCACAGCGTGGTTGCTCCACTTCCTTCCTTAGCCAGGCTTCCTATGATCTCTAATCCTGTTAGGGATATCATAGTGGCTTCCCTAAAATCCTCTACTAGAAGGATTTATACCAGCAAATGGAAACGCTTCTCTTGTTGGGCAAAAGCTAAAAATATAGATCCTTTTACTGCCCCTGTTCAAGCAGTTTTGGATTTCTTAGCGGAAATCTTTCACGCGGGCTCTTCATCTTCCACAGTCAAAGTTCAGTTGGCTGCTATCTCGAATTTTCATGTCGGGTTTGCAGATCACAACATTATGTCCCACAGGCTTTGTAGAGCCTTTCTAAAAGGAATTTTTCTCCTGAAACCTCCAGTCAGGAGTCCTCCTCCTCAATGGGACCTAAATCTAGTGCTGACATCCTTAATTCTTCCTCCCTTCGAGCCAGCTGTTTCATGTTCCCTGAAATTTCTTTCATGGAAAACACTCTTCCTTGTTGCTATTACCTCGGCAAGGAGAGTGTCAGAACTTCATGCTCTCTCTGTTCGTCCCCCTTATTTGGTCTTCCACAAAGACAGGGTATCCTTGAGAACTAATCCAACCTTTTTGCCTAAGGTGGCCTCGAAAAATAATTTGAACCAATCTATTGACCTCCCTGTATTTTTCCCTAATTACTCAAACAGATCGGAACAAAAATTACATTATCTTGATGTTCACCGCCAGCTCAGATATTATTTGGACAGAACAAAACAATTCAGGAAATCCGATCAGCTGTTTCTTTCTTATGCTGATAACAAGAAAGGCCTTCCTGTCTCCAAAGTGACCTTATCTAGATGGCTTTCTTCCGTCATCTCTGAAATCTATCAGCTCAGGGGAAAACAGCTGTGCTCAAAACCTAAAGCGCATTCAACCAGAAGCTTAGCCACTTCCACAGCTTTTCAGGCTAGACTTCCATTAGACACTATTTGTGCAGCAGCCACTTGGGCCACTCCTCATACCTTTGTTTCTCATTACAAATTGGATTTGGCCTCCAGGGATAGAGCCAGTTTTGGCTCTACAGTTCTCAAGAGTCTGTTCCATTGAGCCACCCAGGATAGAGGTGCTAGGACGCGGTCCCATCAAGCAAGAATGAAGGCGAGATTGACAACTTAACATTGAGAAGTTATGTACCTACCATAACGTTCCATGTTAGTTGTCTTCTCTCACCTTCTTTCTTGCGACCCTCCCTCCTGCCCCCTGGCCTGGACAGACCTTTTTCTCCCTATATGGAAGAATGCTTCTTAAGACCAGACAGTTCTGGTCTGCCTTACCCATCCTTCAGGCTTTTTGCCTTTCTTTCCTTCTGGGAAGTTTTTTATGCTAGGTGTTATTGCCTATAGATAACAAACGAGATCTGGGTACTTACCGCCTTGCATCATGGGATATGGGGCTGCCTCGAGCTGGTAAAAGTGACTCTCGAGCTTAGCAAAGTGCCGAGTCGGAGCCGAGGATCGGCTCCAAACCCATCAAGCAAGAAAGAAGGCGAGAGAAGACAACTAACATGGAACGTTATGGTAGGTACACAACTTCTCGTTATCGAACACACACAACATCGCAATTTCACTCTGGGAAACAAACCACTTGTCCACCAACACAAAAAAAACAAAACAAACTGAAGCAAATCAAACCCACCTGTGTGGGGGACTTGCCCCTCACACCCCCTCAGGAACAATTGGCATTTTTTCCAGGTGAGATTCAGACTCTTTCATCTCTGGGAACTATTCAGGAAGTTCCTGTTTCTCAAAGGGGGAAAGGGTTTTATTCCAGAATGTTCTTGGTCTCCAGGAAAGAAGGTACTTGGAGACTCATTCTGGATCTCTCATCTGAACACCTTTATTGAAGGTCCCATCCCTTCAGACCTGTCCCTTCTGCTACTTCTTCAGGTTTTTCTGGTTTCTGTGGACCTAAAGGATGCTTATCTTCATATCCCTATTCATCCCCTTTTCAGGAAGTTTTTACATTCCTCTGTTACGTCCTGGTATTTTCAGTTCACTGCTTTGCTGTCTGGCCTTTCTACTGTCCCAAGGGTATTCCGTAAATGCCTCACTCCTCTGATCCCTTTTTGCAGGCTAAGAGGGATACAGGTCTTTCCCTACCTAGATGTTCTGCATTTTCAAGTCTCCTCTCCAGCAATTCTTCTGCAGCATCTTCACTTTGCAATCTCTCTTTTACAAAGCCTGGGATTCACTATAAATTTCCAGAAGTCCTTTCTGGGGTGAAAGATGCAGAGTGTTCCAATGCTGGTATCCCTGCCTCCTCCCAAGGCCTTAAATCTCATTATTTTCTTTTAATCCCTTCTTCCTCTGGCCTCAGTCACAGACAGGGAGGATTTGAGAGCTCTGGGTTTTATGGCCTCCACCATTCCTATGCCCCTTCTAGCCAAACAGCACATGAGAAAACTTCTGTGGTCTCTAAAGTCAGTTTGGCTTCAGCATTCTCATCCCCGCTATTTTAGTCCCTCCTCTTCCATGTCTCAACCTGGAATTTCATTGATAGATTCAGCAGTTAACACTCAATCCAGGGCTCCCTTTTCACCCTCTCAGCAGCTGTTCACAAATTCTTCAGATGTGGGATGGGGAGCATCCTTCGGTTCTCTAAAGGTGCAGGGCATTTGATCACCTCATCAAAAGAAAGACCATTTCAATATCAAAGCGATGAGAGTTTTTCTTTTGGCTCTTCAAGCATTTCACCTTTTCTCTGCAGGATCACTCAAGGTTTTTACGGACAATACCACAGTGATGTGGTATGTCAATAAATGGGGGGGGGGGACAAGAACTTATCTCCTGTGTAGGTTGGTGTTTCTGTTATGGGAACTAGCTATCCAGTATTGAGTAACACATCAGGCAATTTACATTCCCTCAGGTCAGAACATCGTGGCAGATGCACTGAACATGTCCATCACAGAATCCCATGAGTGGATGCTTTACAGGAATGCATTTCTGGATATTGTCCACTGGTGGGGTACTCCTCAAGCGGATCTTTTTGCTTCCTCCCTAAACAGACAACTCTTTTTGTGCCAGAGCCCCATTTCCTCTTGTGTGGAAGGTGGATACCCTCTTTTTTTTTTTTTTTTTTTTTCCTGGAAGGGGATGTTTCTATGTAACTTCCCTTCCTCTCATTCCCAAAAGTCCTGTTCAAAATACAACAGGATGCTACCAAAATCTTGCTGGTGACTTCCTTTTGGCCCAGACAGCATTGGTTCCCTCTTCTGCATTTAGCCAAGGGTAGTCATCACAAGATCTGAAGTAGTTAACTTCATTTGATCATCAACCTGTGGGTTCCGGATCTGATACGGATCCGAGCCGGAAGCTTACCAAGCTAAAGATCTGGGCTCCAAGCTCCTCCCCCTTACCCATACTACACTGCAACCTCCTTCCAATCCTCGGATCTCATTTGCCATGGCTTCGCCAACATGGGATTCTTGAGCTCCAGGCAGGTTCGTTAAGGTTTTATCTAACTTCAGTCTGTGTGTATCTTTTTTGAGTGCTAAACACTTTATAACCCTGTCCCTGTACGCCCCAGGTTTTGTTTGAAAATATTAATAGTGTAGTGGTGTAAGAAAGTTCCTAAACTTTGTCTGTGTAGGCCTCCCCTTCCCGCCTTTAGTGTGTGTGTGCTTCTTTACTTATCTTGTCTAAGTTAGTCATGTCGGAAGGTCAGAAACCGACTTTTCCTAAGTGCACAGAGTGTGGCCATAAGCTGTCACCGGCCGATGGTCACACTGTAGTTTGTTTGGGGGTGCCTCATCTGACAGCCGGCTGCAAGATCTGTGCAGCTTTTAATCCCCGGGCCCTGCCGGATAGCAGGACCAACCTAATTCTAGCGTGTCTTTTACCTGCAGAGTCAGCTGCTACTTCTGCAGCATCATCTTCAGTCACGGCTGTGACTGTTCAGCCTTCCGGCCCGCCTCCCCTGTCTGGGACTCGCACTCCCACTTCTAAACAGGGAGAGAAAGAGAGGCCAGGAAAGAAAAACATAGAGAAAAAGAGAGAGGGGTCAAAGAGGCAAGCAGACTTGGATCTGTCGGCCCCTCCTGCTAAGGTGATCTCGACACCGGAAAAGGTTGCAAGGCTGTCTGTCCCTTGGCTCCGTTCTCCACGATTCTCCCCAGAGCTGGAGGAGGAGGCTCAGCCCGCTTCGAGGTCGTCCTTCCATCATCCCTCCCGGCCGGTGTCGGTGTCCTTAAGATCTACTAGGAGCCTCTCTGAAGCCAATATGGACCGGATGATAAGGTTCCTGCTGACTCAATTGCAGATGCGAGTGTTGCTGGCTCCCCCCTCAGCAGTAGCGGGGAGTTCGGCTCAGTTTGCCTTGATGGCGCCTTCTCCAATCCACCCTTGTGTTTCGGAGTCTATGGATCCGAGGAGCCTCAGAATCAGGGGGTTGGCGCCGATGGTACCTCCTACCTCGATGCCGGCCATGCCCTCGAGCCTGTTGGATCCCTTGTCTGATCCGAGCTCTCGGAGCCGAGATCTGGACGTCGGATCCAAGGCGATAAGTGTGTTGTCGGCCCCATTGTGATCTGGGCATACCATCTCCCTGTTCAGGAAGACCATCTGAGAAATGCATGCCCAGAGTGAGAAGGATGGGAAAACGCTGTCAGCCATTGGGATCCGCTTCTCTAACCCTCAAAGGTCCTTCTCCAGGAACCAGCGAGGGCAAAAGAAGCTGTGGTTTTGGAAATCTCAGCCGTCCCGGAATGCTCCAGACTCCTCCTCCTTCAGAGGCAGAGGGGGACAAGGTGGGCGACAGCCCAGAGGCAGAGGGGGGGGGCCAAAGAACTTCAGGTCACAAGAACCCTTTTCCGAGACCTGCACAGCAGTCCTGAGGGGTTGCCAGACTGCTCCTCTCTGGAGGCAGTTGGGGGCGGGGGGGGGGCATTTTCCGAGGCACCTAGCACAGTGGGAGTCAATCATGTCAGATCGCTGGGTGCTTCGAATAATATCGAGAGGCTATTCTATTCCCTTCATAAACAGTCCCCTATACTCAAGGCGCCTCCCGGATGTTTCACCCGCTCAAAGGGAGGTGGCAGCTTTGGAAGTAAGAAAGCTGATAGAAAAAAAGAGCAATACAGCAAGTGCCCCCAGACCAGTCCGGAACAGGCATCTATTCCAGGTTCTTTTTGGTGCCAAAAAAGACTGGGAACTTGAGGCTGATTCTCGACCTATCCACAATGAACCTGTCCGTTGCCAAGGAAAAGTTCCGGATGGCCACTCTACAATCCATCCTGCTCTTCTTGCAGGAGGAAGACGAGATGTGCTCGATAGACCTCAAGGATGCATACTACCATATCCTGATGGACTGGCGATCCAGGAGGGTACCTCCGCTTTCGGCTAGAAGTCAGTCATTACCAGTTCAGGGTCCTACCCTTCGGTCTCACCACAGCCCCCAGGGTGTTTATCAAGGTCATGGCAGTTGTAGCAGCCCACCTGAGGCTTCAGGGCATTCAGGTTTTTCCGTACTTGGACGACTGGCTCCTCACTGCCTCCACCAGGCATCAATTTGTACTAGGCAGAAATTTCTTTCTTCAGTTGTCTACCCGGCTGGGTATCACAATAAATCTCAAGAAGTCTTCCCTCCAACCTGTTCAAATTCTAGACTTCATAGGGGCAAGAATAGATTCTCTTCAGGCCAGGATATTCTTGACTCCAGACAGACTTCACAGTCTGGCTCTTCATGTATTAGTGCTCCTTTAGTCTCCTGCACCCCCAGCGGAGTTAGTCCTGAGAGCCCTGGGGTTCATGGCAGCAGCTATAAATCTGATTCCTTGTGCACGTCTGCATATAAGTGTGTTAAAGTGGATGTTACAAGTTCAGTGGTCTCTACTAAATCAGCCTCTAGACTTTCCGATTCCTCTGAGCAAAGTGTTTAAAAATTCTCATGTGGCTGCTTCAGTCCCAGGAACTGCAAGAAGGACACCCCTTGGTTGCACCCCTGCCCCAAGCCACGGTGACCACAGACTCCTCCCACTTAGGGTGGGGGGCACTGTTCGGGCAAGATTTTCCAAGCACGTGGACTCAGAGCGAGGCCATTCTGCATATAAACATTCTAGAGATGAGAGCAGTCCTTTTAGCGTTGCAGGCCCTTCATACCTCTCATCCTCTGGGGACTATTGCAATCCAGTCAGACAGTGTCAGTGGTCTGGTACATTAACAAACAGAGGGGAACCAGGTCTTATCCACTTTGTCGCGAGGCCATGAGAGTGTGGGAATGGGCGATCTCCACCAACCACTTTCTGTTAGCAACGCACATCCCGGGTCGGTCCAACATTTTGGCAGACAAATTGAGCAGGACTATCCTTTCACCTTACGAGTGGTCTCTGAACCCTTATGTAGCAGAACAGATCTTCCTCAGGTGGGGTCAGCCTTGCTGCGATCTCTTTGCATCGCCATCCAATGCAAAGTGCAGTGAGTTTTTTGCTCTGATTCCCCCAATGGGAGAAGCCCCCAGAGACGCTCTTGTCCATGCTTGGCCACCTGGTCTTCTTTATTCATATCCCCGATTCCACTCATGACAAAATTCTTACAGAAAACTCGTCTGTTGGGGAGCAGAGTTATTCTCATAGCCCCATTCTGGCCTCGTCAAGTTTGGTTCCCTTGCCTGCGGTCTCTCTGCCCTGGATCTTGGATCCTATTCCGGATTTTATTCATCATCCCTCTGGAATTCTTCTTCCGAATCTGGACAGCCTCAAGCTCTTAGCTTGGTTGCTCCAGTTCCATTAGTAGCCAGGACTCTCTGTATCTTTTCCCCAGTTAAATCTATCCTGGTAGCGGCACATAAGTCCTCTACCAGAAAAGTTTACAGTAGTAAGTGGAAACTTTTTTCCATTTGGGCTTCGCAGAGACATCTAGATCCTTTTACCGCTCCAGTTCCAGAGGTGCTAGATTTTTTTCTCCCATATTTTCCAACAAGGCCCTTCTCTTCCACAGTAAAAGTCCAGCTTGTGGCTATTTCCCATTTTCACGTAGGGGAAAATTCAGGTTCCCTAGCTGCTGCCAGAATTTGCAAGACCTTTTTGAAAGGTACTTTTCTGAGACCCCCTTATCAAAAATCCTTCCCCGCCATGGGATTTGACTTTGGTTCTTCAGGTCTTAATTGCACCCCAGTTCAAGCCCGCAGAATCAGTTGACTTGAAATTCTTGTCATGGAAGACTTCCTTCCCTCCTGGTGGCTATTACTTCAGCCAGGAGAGTGTCAGAGCTTCATGCAATATGTATGAAACCCCCATACCTAGTTTTTCACAAGGATAGGGCATCTCTCAGGGCTAACCCATCTTTTCTTCCTAAAGTTGCTTCGGAGTCGAATATTAATCGGCCTATTAATTTGTCTGTATTTTTCCCTAATTTTCAAAATAAAGGGGAATACAAACTTCATTTGCTGGATGTTCACAGGCAGTTATGTTTTTACTTGCATAGATCCAAACCTTTCCTTTAAATCTGATCAGCTTTTCATTTCCTTTGCTAAACCCTTTTTGGGAAAACCAGTTTCAAAAGCGACTCTTGCTAAATGGATTTCGCTTTGTATATTACAAGCATATAAAGAACTTGGATTACCAGCACCAGAAGGGGTTCATGCTCACTCCACCCATTCTATGGCTACTTCCGTTGCATTCTGGATTAGAGTTTACCTGGATGATATCTGCTCAGCAGCTACCCGGTCTTCCTCTCACACCTTTATTACTCATAAGCTAGATTTGGTGTCAAGAGGAAGGGCTTCCTTTGGCTCTGGAATATTCTTAAGGGCCTCCCACGATTTCGGGTACCTGGGGACTCTGTCCCACAGGTTGATGATCAAATGAAGTTAACTACTTCAAATAAAGAAAGTTAAGTACTCACCATAACTATTCCATCTGAATAGTTGGACTTCATTTGTCAGCAACATTCCGTCCCTTTTTCCCTTTGATCTTGACAGTTATTTTTCTATTTGGGCTCAGTGTCCTGAATTTGCTGAGCCTGGTGTATGTGTTCAGGTCAGGTCTTTTTGGCATGGGTTATGTCACGTTTTTGGGTGGCAAACTCGATCTGAGGATTGGAAGGAGGTTGCAGTGTAGTATGGGTAAGGGGAAGGAGCTTGGAGATCAGATCTTTAGCTTGGTAAGCTGCCGGCTCAGATCCAGAACCCACAGGTTGCTGACAAATGAAGTCTTAACTACTCAAATGGAATGTTATGGTGAGTATATCTTTTTTTGCCTCACAAGGTGGACATACTCGCATAAGACAAGGGATCTCTCGTCCATCCCCACCTGTCCACTATTCAACTGACACTGTGAGCGATAAGATTTTGATTCCATATAGACTCCATTTTTTATGAGGACATGCTTAGGGGTCCTGCAGGAGGCCAGGAAGCTCACTACTAGGAAATCCTATTATCCAAATGGAAGAGGTTTACTGTTTTGTGTCTTTCTTATAACCTGGATCAACTTTCTGTGCACGTTCCTTTGGTTGTATCTTATCTACGTGAACTGCTAAGGCCCACTTGCTAGCTATTTCTGCTTTTTTGCCTTTAGCACCTCCTTTAGCGTCTAGATTTGAGGCTAAACAATTTCTTAGTCATCTTTCATATTAGGCCTCCCAGGAAGCCTGCACCTCTTCCCTGGGATTTCTTTTTTCTTTTCTTTTTTTGAGAAATTGACCCAGGCTTCTTTTGAGCCTGCAGCATTGGCTTTCTTGCATCATTGTTCTTTGAAGACTGTACTTTTGTTGGCCCTTATTTCTGCCAGACAGGTTTCTGAACTTCAAGCCCTTATGGCTTGTCTTCTTTTATTAATTTTCCATAAGGACAGGATGTTCCTTCCTACTACTCCTCCTTTTATGCCCAAGGTGGTGAATGGGTTCTCTTAGTCTATTCATTTGCTCACTTTTTTCCACTTCTACACAATCTGGTATTGAGAAGGTTCTGCACACTTTGTGCATAGACAACTCAGACTTTATTTGGATAACATTAAGACTTTTTGTAAATCTCATCAACTTTATTTTTCATCCTAGGTCTTTAGGATTGGCCGTTTCCAAGCAAACTTTTTCTTCTTGGATCTCTAAAGCCATTTCTTTTTGGTCTTTTCATGGCAAGAGCCTTTCTTCTTTTAAGGCTCATTCTATCAGGACTGTGACTTCTTTTGGTGATTTTTTTCAAGGGCTTTGGACGCTTAACTGTATTCTTGAGGAAGCCACCTGGACTTCTCTGCATACATTTACCAAGCACTACAATTTGGATGTGATTAGTTACAGCTGACTTTGCTAAGGCCATTCTTCATGGGTTGCTTATAAAGGTCTCTGCTGGTCTTTTCTCCTCCCTTTCTTCTGAGCTTTTGCACTCTCCCTCTTGTAAGGAATACTGCAACAGTGAAATGTAAGGGCATAGTACAGTTGTGTAAGAACTTTTACCATAAAGGTAGATTTCCTTCTCACTGTGTGAACATTCACTCCCTCCCTCCACTGGAAGTACTTGTTACATCTCTGATCCTTGGACTGGCATCCTACTGGCCCCGTCCGTTCTGATGATGGTATGTCTGGATATCACCTTTATGCCTTAACTGTACGCGGGCAGTATACATGGGATATAAGGGATACCCTTAGCAACCTAAAAGCTTTGGTGTACTAGCCATATGTTGGGCCACCTTTGGAAGGGGATCCCTAGTGTAAGGAATGCTGCAGCAGTGAAGACATCTACTGTTATGGTAAGTTCTTACAAAACTATACTGTCTGGCTTCCTGAGCTCAAAACAAGTGCTAGTCAGTGTGTTGGTTGGTCTGCACCAGAGAAAAATGATGTCTAATGCGAAGTACCCCATTGGGGAACTTCCTAATGTGCTTCTTAACTAATGTCAGAGAAAGTTGCCACACTGGGACATTCACTCCTTTTCTCTAACTTGTCTGCGCCCAGAACACAACGTTCCTAACTTTTTTCTGTGCTCACTTTAAAAGTAGAACGATCAAGAATAGGGCTGAGATTTTGCTAAGCACTTTAGCATGTTGCTAGGGGCTTTGTGTACTATGTTATCTGCCGGGTGAGCGGCGGTTAATCTGATGACCATTGAAGATGAGATGCCTTTGCTGTCTCCTTCATTGACTGAAGCTGTGGCACAGGCCTTTATTGAGACACGTTTGGAGTCCAATATGCCATTGGGTTCTTCTATTTCCTTACAAGCTGAAGGAAGTGGCTCGTTGCTTCTGGCTTCCAATGACAGCTGTAAAACAGAGGGGATATCTGGATTCTCTTGTCAGAAGATTGCCTTAGTTCACCATCCTTGGGATTCGGCTGTCTGTGTCCTGGCCCTTGTGTGGACATCTCCCTCTGGTCTAAGCCTAAGCCCTCCTATAAAAAAGCTGTGTCCAGCTCGCCCCAACTGAGGCCTACCACATCCACTTTCAAACCCAGGCCTATCAGAGAGACCTAATTAAGTTAGCTGAAGATTGGATTTTTATGGCGAGATCCAGATGCCTCTTTCCCTGGTTCTGCCCCCAAGTCGTCTCCTGGTAAAAGAAAGAGGGATAATTTCCCCCAGGAGTCTTCTGATTCTTTTGAGACTGATGATGAGAATAATGAATCCACCTTTCAAGAAGGTTTATCCATCCCCTCCTATGGGGATTCAGATTCCGAGGAGAACCTTGTCTGTCTCATCCCCTTTTCTGAGGACCTTTCCTTTGAGAAGATCTTGCCCGCTCAGAGGGAACACTTAAATGGGAAGCACAAGAACTATCCATAATTCAAGAGGAGGGTAAGCTATTTCTAAATCTCCCAGAGCATAAACTTCTTACCCTCCTTCCAGTCTTAAAGGTGGTGGATGATGTCTTGCTGGATTAATTTCAGCCAGAGTCCCTCCCCCTTGCGCTTCAGAAACCTGATAGATTGTACAGGGTTCTGGATTCCCACAAACACATTTTCAGGAACCCTGTTGCAGATCCTGAAGTGGTGCCTCAGGGTCCTAAGGGAGCTAAAGCCAGCACCTCCAAAGATCCCATGCCAGTTGACAAAGAAAGAGCTAGAGGTTTGGAAAGAGTCTACACCTTTGCTAACCCTCATGAGGGCTTTGAACTGCCAGCTTCATATGGTGAAGTATCAGGAAATCATTTTAGATCAGATGAAGCAAAAACTGGTGGAAATGAGGCCTTCTCCACAGAACAACTAGACTTGAATTCGTACTCTCGAGTAGCTAAGCACTCCTTGCAATGCAGCTATGATGTGCTGGAAGCTCCTGGCAGGGAAGCAGCCACAGGATCATTAGAAGATATGCCTGACTAAGGTAACAGTTCCACCCTGAATATGTCTCATCCATTTCTCTTGGATGCACCTTTGGGCTAATATTTTCTTTTTGGCCTCAAGGCTGAAGCCATACTTAAGAAAATGGAGGATAAGGCCAGGTCTATGCAAACAGTGAAGGAGTTTCTTTAGGTTCAACCTCCGTGCTTCAGCTGCAATTATGCTAAACATTGGTCCTTTCTGGCTTCCCAGTCTAAGCCTAGACATAGCAGACCTCATAGAGAAAGGAGTCGAGGCAGCACCAGCATCTGAGACAGTGGGAGGAAGATTCTAATAGGCCTATTGGATCCCACCACCAGGGACTCGGATGGGAGCATTCATGGGTCTTCATGGCACTCCCTCCCCCAACCCCTTTCAGACTAGGAGGATGGCTATCCTTCCTGAGGAATTGGACGCTCATTATCTAGGATCAGTGTTAACTGAAAATCATTCAGAGAGGTTACAAACTCCATCCGTCACAGGTATTCCACCATACCAAAAGACGGAGGCCTTAAACAAGCACAGCTTCTGTGCACCCAAAGTTTTTTGGAACCAGCACCAAACTCATTACAAGGAAAAGGTTTTTTCAAGGCTTTTTCTAGTCCCCAGAAAAGAGGGTACCTGGAGGCAGATTCCAGACCAGTCCAGGCTCAACCAAGTCTAAGTACCAAAATTCAAAATGCTAACACTGCAAAAACCTACTGCCCATGGTCTCTCCCAGTGCTTTCATTGTAGCCTTAGATCTAAAGAACACATACCTCCAGATTCCCATAATAAAATCTTACAGGAAATTGTTATACTTTAGAGCAAGTAGGAGACTATATCAATTCTGTGCTTTATCCATCACACCCATGGTTTTCACAAAATGTCTAATCACAGTGATAGCCTTCTGCAGGTCAAAGGGCATTCAGATTTACCTCTGCTTGGATAACTGCTTCATTCAGGCAACAGATATAGAAAACTCATAGCAGATCTACTTTATACCCAAGAGATCTTGGCTTCTGTGGTCTTCACCATCAATACCCAAAAGTCTGAAACCATCCTAACAACCAAAATTTTGTTTCTGCGGGCTTTGCTGAAAGCCAGCCTTCCTTCCTTCCTTCAGACAAGATTACCTTTCAAACGCTCATTTTCAGGAACTACCTCATTGCCAGAGAGTTCCTCAGAGCCTTGGGTTACATGGTCTCTTGCATCCTGATGATCCCTCTGGCCAGAGTACATATGAGGAAGCTGCAGTGGTACCTCAAAAATGTGTTGTGCCATTATCAATCCCTCAACTTCAAGGTGAAGCTTTCTCCCTTATCTTAGGAGAGACATTTGCCTGGTGGGGTCGAGCATGCTCCCACAACCCAGGCCTTCCTTACAGCCCTCCGGATCAAACTCTGATTACGAATGCCTCAGAAAAAGTCTGTGAGCACACTACAACAAATTCCAAACTTGGGGAAGGTGCGACTCCCAGTCTGAGCAAACACATCAACCTAAAAGAACTGATGGCAGTCCAAAAAGGTTTGATTTGCTTCAAAGTCCAATGGAAACCAGGAGTACTGGTAAAGACAGACAATAACATGCTTATGTGGTACATAAGCAGGGGGAAACTTGCACTTACCCTGTTTGTTGCCTAGCCATGTACCTTTGGAAAACTGCATACTCCCTAGGCCTGCACCTCATGGCACAGTAACTACCAGGAACAGCAGGAGTCTGTCAGACCATCATAAGTGGCATCTGCATCCGGAAGTTTTTCCTCAGCATAACCAAAGAAAGTGCTTACTTGAAAAGGTTTTGCTCAAAGACTAAAACAAGGTCGGCTTGGAAGACAGATGCCTTCTTCCCTTGGACAGGACTATTACTATACACCTTCCTCTCAATACCCTTGCTCCCTATGGTACTGCTGAATATAAGGGAAAAAGGGCTAAGGGTCATTCTGATAGCCCCAGATTGGCCAAGGTGGCAGTGGTATCCTCTGCTCAGTCGAAGCAAGACGGAGCCATGGTTACTGTCCCAGCGAGGAGCTGGTAACACAGAACAAGGCCACTATCAAACACCCCACCCTGAATGAACACACTCAAATTGACAGCTTGGATGATAACTTGACCCCCCCCCCCCCCCGATAGGGGGACACCCCTTGACAAACATACCCTGGACATTCTAAAAGAAGCCAGGAGACCTAGCACAAGAAAATCTTAGTCTGCCAAATGGAAAAGATTTACTGTATGGTGCATACAAAAGCGACAGAGCCCTCTGCAATTTCAGGTGCCTCTGATCCTTTTATACCTATCAGGACATTTTTGCCAAAGGACTCTTATTCCTCTTAAAAAAAAAAAAAAAAAAAAAATCCATCGCCAGTAATTTCAGCTCATCTGCCTACTCAACCCCCTGTCTTCTCCCATTCTGTAATGAAACCGTTCCTGAGAGGGGTTATCCACATTAGACCCTTGAGGAAAATTCCTGTTCCCCAGTGCAATTTTAGTTTAATTCTGGAGAAACTTAACCTCCCACCTTTTGAGCCAGCTACCTGTATAGATATTAAATTCTTGACCCTAGGAGACTGCTTTTCTAGTAGCCGTTACTTCAGCTAGAAGGGTTTCAGAGCTTCAGGTCATTGTGTGTGTGGAACCATTCATCACTTTCCATCCAGACACTCTCTCTTAGGACCAACCCTTCCTTTATGCCGAAGATTGACAGAGATTTCTCTAAACCAGACCATCTACTTGCCTACCATTCGTAATCCTCAACACAAGGGGGGAAAGAATCCTGCATACTTTGGATGTGCATAGACAACTGTTACTACTTGGACAGAACAAAGAATTTGAGCAAGTCTGAAAAGTCCTTTGTGGACCTTTGCCTGTCGCTCTGAGGGGAGATTGATTTCTAAAGAATCTCCCACTCTCTTGTTTTGCTTCAGCCATCATAGAAAGAAGCCCCCAGACCCTGTGAGGTCACACTTCACTAGGGACTTCTGCTTCACTATCTGCCTTTAAGGTCTCATTCTCTGCTAACCTACAGAGTAGCTACAAGTCTCCATGGTTTTACCTTCTCCTATCCACAAGAAGAAAGTTGTCTTTTAAGTGTCAGGCCAGCTCCTGTTATGGCTTAGCTGCTGGTAGGCAAGACTAATCTTTCCCCTATTTCCTCTTGGTGTGCACCTACAGCCACGAAAGATTTGTAGGATAGCCACGTCCTCTGAGGTTTTAGGGATGCCCATGGTGGGCAAGAGAGAACTACTCTTGACTCCTTTTGAAGAGGCAGTGTAAAGGTTCTTCACTTAGCTGAAATAGGGAACCTAAACCTGGGATGAGGATGTCTACTAAGGGTCCGGGAGTTTCCCAAGCAAAGTCAGCAAGTCAAGATTTCCTCAGTTTCTAGTGATGGGGTGGATATGCCGGGGCTTGCTAAGGAGTTCATTACTGCCTTTTCATTGCTTTACCACTTCAGGCAAGAAGAGGACCCCTTCTTTCTGACTTTGATTTTCAGTCAGAAGAGCAGACATTCCAGGGAGATGGTTGTCCTTCAAGAATTTCTTCAAAATCTGAACATTCTGATCCTGAGGAACATATAGCTTTGGATTTACTGTAGAAAAATTATTTTTTCTGAGACTTTATATAAGATGAGAGCTTTTTCAGTGGTAACGGAATGAATTTCCTATTGCACAGAAAATGCATTGATTTGTTGTAGTTTGATATGCCTAAATCTGAAGGCTTTCTTTCTGGTTTACCTGCTTTAGAGAATCTTTCTCACAACTTTTAGCTTGCCTGACAAGTCTGTCTCTTCCCTTCAGGTAGTCTTAAGTTATGCAAGGTAACTCAGACTTAAGTATTTGTTTTCTGACCCTAAAGTATATTAGGCGGTGATTTTCCTATCCAAAAAAAACAGATTGCTGCTAACTCCATTCCCTCTGACAAGGATGGGAAAGCTTTTGACAAGTTGGGAATATTGTATTCTTCTATTACTTTAACTTTCAGGATTTTAAATTGTCATGTTCATACACTAAAGTTTATACTTTTATCTTTTGAGAACATGCAGAAGTGAATATCTGACTTTCCTTCTAAGGGCATCATGGAAGCTGCTGCTTGGTCCTCTATGCATAAACTTTACCGAGCTTTATCACCTTCAAGTCCAGACCAGGGTTTGCCACCGCCATCTAGCAGGGCATCCTTTCCTCTCCTTAATCTTTCTATCTACCCTCCTTTCAGCTTTGGGAGTCATCCCTTCAGTTGACTAATTTTGAAACATGAAGAACATAGTACAGTTGTGTACACTTACCATAAATGTAGATGATTGAGTGTATTCACTGTTGCAGTATTCTTTCCCTCTCTTCTTCCCCTCTTGCACATGGGATTGGGGTAGTTATTCTGTCTAGTTCCAGGTTGTTCTATCCTCCTCTTGTACATACTCTGGAGTTTGAGCTTAGGCCCTTGACCTTGGGGACCTGCTAGGGGGCTCTTATCTATGTGGGGCTAGAAAGTACTGAGGTTATGGTGCCGGCTGATTCACTTTGTATGCAGATGTCCTGACATTGGTCAGGGTGTCCCTTGGCTTCAGGAAGAGAAAATTCTGTGGTAGTCGGGCCATCCAGGAAAAGAATATTCTGTGGTAGTCTGGCCGGCCAAGGGCTTCTACAGCAGGAAACCCCATCAGTTGTAACTGCGACAGTGAATACACTCAGACATCTAAATTTTATGCTAAGTGTGCACAACTGTACTTTCGCATAATACCCCTGGCAATCAGAAAGATACAATGGTATCTGAAGTCTGTCTGACCCCAGTACCAATATCCGTTGTCTTTTCAAATCCTATTGCTGGGGTTTAAGAGAAATCTCTAGGTGGGGATAACAAGTATCCTTAAACCCAGGTCTTCCCTTCTCCAAAGCAGTCCGTCACCACAGGCTCCTCATACTTTTGCTTTGGGAGCAGTTTCAGGAGGGATAAAAGTGCAAGGTGTATGGGACAGCAAGGATTGATGCAAGCACATAAATATAGAAGGGATGTTTCCCTGATCAAGGCACTTAACTCTGAACCATCTTTGGTCCCCAGGACCTCTTCAAGTTGTTACAGATTTGAACATAGTCATGTGGTACATCAGTAAGCAAAGGGGAAACCAGGTTATACCTCATTTGCAGACTAGCCGTGTTACTTGGGGTATAGCATCAGAGAACAATCTCATTCTCCAGGCATCCTACATTCTGTCAACACAACTGAGCTGAAAAGGACAGTGGAGGACTTACACAAATGGAAGCTAGATCAGGTAGTCTTCCAAGATTTGATTTAGCTTGGGGAGTTCAAGCAGACCTGTTTGCTTCATCTCTGCACAATAAGCTGACAAGATTCTCATCTGTAACTCCATGGAAGAAGGCCTAAAAGACAGATGTATTTTCCTTTCATTGCACAAGTATGTTTCTGAATGCTTCTCCCCCCTTTCTACTGATATCCAGGGCACTTCTGAAGATATAGAAGGAATCCCCAAGATTATTATGGTGACTCCCATCAAGCCCAGGCAGCAGTGGGTTCTCCCTTTTGGAAATGGTTAGTGGAAATTACCACAAACTTTCTCTCCGAATGGATCTATTCTCACAAGATCAGGGGTGTTTTGATACACCCAAACCCCAATTAACTTCAACTGACTGCTTGGATGATAGGGTCTTAATTCCCTTTAGGCACCTGTTGACTGAGGATATGCAGAAGGTACTAATGGAGGCATGAAAGCCTTCAACTAGAAAATCCTATATTAGCAAATGGAAATGGTGTTCTGGTTGGTGGTGGCAGCATAACCAGCACCCATTCACAGCAAGTTCTCTGGAGTTACAATATCTGGGTGAGTTACTGTTCTACTCTTTCAATTCATTCTCATGCCAAAATGTTTTTGAAAAGGGTATTGCATCAAAGGCTTACAAGAAAACTAGTGGTCCCTCCTTGGGATATTAATTTTGTTAGAGAAGCTAATACTTGCTCCATTTGAACCAGCTGATCTGGCTAACTTGGGATGTTAAGTTGTCAATCTCGCCTTCATTCTTGCTGGATGGGTTCGGAGCCAATCCTCTGCTCCGACTCAGCCACTT
This sequence comes from Protopterus annectens, assembly GCF_019279795.1. Classification (NCBI taxonomy): domain Eukaryota; kingdom Metazoa; phylum Chordata; order Ceratodontiformes; family Protopteridae; genus Protopterus; species Protopterus annectens. Next base: position 307,584,313 of record NC_056737.1, read on the forward strand.
ACTAAAGCTCGAGAGCTTATTTTACCGGCACGAGGCAACCCTATATCCCATGATGCTAGGCAATAACTCCCCAGATCTCGTTTGCCGCTTTCGCTTGCGAGGTGCGTTTTTTTACCGGCTCCTGGTAAGTCTTAGAGATGGTGTTCAGTCACCTTTTTTGAGTAAAAATTTCTACCTAGTTATTTCTTTCAATAGTTAACTAACTACCCTTAACTTTATTACTTTTTTATTCCCTTTTTTATCCCTTATATCCCTCCCCCTCCAGTCTTTTAGGTTAGGCCTTAAGCTTGCCCCTTTCCTGTTTTTTCTTAGGGATCCTGTGGAGTGTTTGGGTGTGTCAGTATCCCTATTAATATTTTATTTTTAAATTATAATTTTCGGGAGTGTGTGTGTGTGTTTCTGCTACTTTTGTGTAACCCTCGACACTGTTATGTCGAAGGAACCTAAAGAAGCTAAGGTCTCAGGCTTTAAGAAGTGTGACTCATGCTGTCAGAAAATGTCTGACAGACGGTCACACTTGTGTTTACTGCCTGGGACCCCTGCACCTGCAGGACTCTTGTTCAGTATGTCATGCATTCAGTCCAAGAGTCCTGCAGGAACGCAGGAACAAACTGATACTTAGGGGCTTGTTAAAGCCCGAGGGCTCCCCGACTAAGTCTGCGTCGGGGAGGCCCTCGAAGCCTGCAAAACAGTTGGCTCCAAGTACTAAGCCTTCGGCTGCTGGCTCCTTGTCTGTGCCTAGATCGTGCCATCCCAAATAGAACCAAAATGCTCTCATCCAAAAAAAAGGAAGCCAATCTGGTGGTCCCCTGCCATAAACAAACTTTACAACAAAAGGAAGAAACTTTTGCAGAAAAGAGGAAAATTCCAGGATGCAAAAAACTCCCTTACTAGCCTCAGTAAGAAACTGAGATGCCTCATAAAATCCTCCAAAGCTAGTTACGAAAATAAAATTGCCAAAGATTACAAAGAGAACCACAAAGCATTCTATAACTATGTCAAGAATCTAAATGGCAATGCTCATATCTGCTCTGAGCTAAAACAGAATGGCATTAAATATACTGATCCGAAGGATATTGCCAATATACTGGCAGATCGATTCAGTGCCAACTTCACCCCCCTCTCACCCCCTAAATGACCCATCTCAATACCGGAAGATTGCCAAATTCCAGTAATAACGGCCACACAGGTACAAAACGCACTCTCTAAAGCCAAGAATACAGCATCCATGGGACCAGATGACATCCCGGGCTGTGTACTACATGAACTACAATATGAACTGGCACCTCCCCTAAGTGTCATGTTTAATCATAGCCTCACCTCAGGTTTCGTGCCCACTGAGTGGCGCAGAGCTACAGTTATCCCAATCCACAAGGGGGGATCCACCTTGGATCCCGGAAACTACCGTCCCATCAGTCTGACAAGCCTTATCTGCAAGGCCATGGAGCGTATTATCATGGAACTTATAAGCAAAGACATTGGCAACCTTCAAACACTGGACCCCACCCAGTTTGGGTTTGTGAAGGGCCGATCTTGTCTCCTGAACCTGATTGACTTCTTTGAATCAGTCTCCAGAGCCATGGACAAGGATAAGGTTGTCCACACAGCTTATCTAGACCTTGCCAAGGCCTTTGACACCATCCCCCACTCTGGAATCTAGATAAACTTACTAAGTTGGGCATTAATCCCTATGTCACCCAATGGGTTGCTAAATGGCTTACTGATAGAACCCACACTGTAAAAGTAGCCGACTCCAAATCCAGCTCCAGACAAGTGGAGTACCTCAGGGTTCAGTCCTGGGGCCGCTCTTGTTTGGCATCTACTTCTCTGAAGTACAGGTCAACACTAAGGGACTCTGGCTAACAAAGTTTGCAGATGACTGCAAACTGGGAGCCATTATTGAATCCCTAAATGATGTGGATACTCTACAAAAGGGCCTTACAGAAACAGATGCTTGGTGCCAGAGCCATGGGCTCAAGCTCAATGCCAAGAAATGTATTGTTATCCCCTTTGGGAAAAAACATGTATCCATGAATTACCATATAGGTGGCAGTACACTAAACACAGAAAGTGTGATAAGAGACTTGGGGACACAGGTGGACAGTGGTCTCACCTTCGATAACCACATCGCCACAACAGTCAGGAAATCCTTCTGTGTGGCACAGCTCATCACTAAGGGCTTTTCATCCAGAAAAAAGGAGGTCATTGTCCCACTGTACTCATCCCTCATTAGACCCATTATAGAAAACGACGCCCCATTTGGTATGTACCTCTCAAGACATCTGCAACAACTGGAAAGGCCTCAGAAATACCTCACTAAAAGAATCACAGGCCTAAAGCAGATGCCTTACACTGACTGCCTTAAAAAACTCCAGCTATACTCTGTCGCATATCATCTACTTAGAGGCGATCTCTGCTTAACATACAAGGCCATGTCAAACCCAGAGCAGTTGGACATGCTACACTTAAAGAAATCCCAATTCCTCAGAGCTACACGCTCCAGGGATCTAAACCTTGTCATCACAATAAACAAAACATGCTGGAGGGATAGGTTCCTGACCCAGAGACTCCCCAGACTCTGGAATAGATTGCCCATACATGTCAAGCAGAGTGCCTCTTTGGACCTCTTCAAGAGGAACCTTGACGACTGGATGGGAGAAAGGAAATTCACCCCAGGGATCACGTCAGTCGCCCTGCTAGACAGGGGTCCAGGAAAGTAAATAATGTGGGAAGAAATAGCCAGGGAATTGTTATGGCTAGGCTTGTATAGGCCCTAGGGCTGATAGCCTAGTACCAACCTATGAACCTATAATCCCCTTGAGTCACAAGTTCCGGTCTCGGCACCACTCTGTGTCGATACCTCTGAGTCCTTGCTTGTGCTGTCGGCTCCGGCCGGAGCCGATGTGTCTTCGGCTCCGTTGGCTACATCTAAGAAGAGGTCAAGATCCCCTTCATTGGAGTCCATCCATTCGGCTCCGAGATCTCCCCTGCTCTCGGAGCGGAGCCATCGGATTCGATCTTCTCGGTCGTCCAGACTTTCAGATCACGACCTTGAGAGAGTGGTAAGTAGGCTATTAAAGTCTCAGGCATTGGCCCAGATGATCTCTAGCCCGTCTCATCAGACGGTGGCTATTTCGACTACACCTATTTTTCCTCCTTCGACTCTCCCTCAGAGTTCAGAGCCGGAGCTCCTCGGAGCCGTGACTGTTGCGGTGTTGGAGCCGATACCTCCCCCTTCGGCTTTTTTGTCTTCCGGTCCGATCTCCTCTTTGATACCTTCATTGGAGGGATCTGGGCGCCTGATCCCTCTTGGAGCGTCGGCGCTGGTGAGTTCGGCCCCGACATCGGCCTCGGAGCCTTCCCTGTCGGTGCAGCCTGGGGTTCCTACCTCTTCGGAGCGGGGGCCCTCTGGCCTTTCTGATAGGGGAGCCTTCGAGGTGATGAGCATACTAGCCCCAGGGCTTAGTCAACGGTCAGCTCCATCAGCTCCTCCCACTACAGTGCCTGCTGATGTCTCTTCTCACTCTCTTGCTCCCGGACCCAGAGATCCAACGCCTCAGGTTTCCCCACTGGGAATTTCTTCCTCTTCTGAGGCTTCTCCTGACCTGTCAGCGGAGCCTCCGCGTACGAGGACATGTAAGAGGAAGCATGTGGACTCCCCTGAGTCTATTACATCTGACACCGACTTGGATGAGTCGGAGGGATCCCCAAAGTCCCCCTCTGAGGATGTTTCTTTCTCAGACATCCTGGAAATCCTGAAGCAGAGGGGGAACTGGTCTTCCCTTAATCCTTCCGAGGACGAGTCTGTGTACCTGGAGGCATTCGGTTCTCGACCCTCCACCTCCTGGGTGTCTCCGCCTTTCGATCCCCTTATGGAAGTAGTGGCTCGGAAGGCGTGGTCGGCCCCGGATTCGGTGGAACCCACCCCTCGGAGGCCATCTAAATTTATTACAGCACCAGTCGACAAGCAATTCCTGACAAAAGGTGTACCGGCGGATGCCATGGTGGTGGCTGCAGCCACCAAGAAGGAACTAGCTGATCCTTCGGTACCTGTCCATCCTCCTAATAAGGATTCTAGGACCATGGATAGGTATGGTAAGCGGATGTTTTCTTCAGCGACCTTTGCCATGCGGTCACTGAATTACCTGTGTCACTTCACCCGCCTTCAGAGAGATATTCTCAAAGAGTTGGGAGAAGTCTTACAGGATCCATCAGCTGCTGGGTCCCAGGATAAAATAAACTCACAGCTTGGAACCCTGAACTCGATTGTTAACTCCTCCATGCGTCTGATTTCATATGCAGCCGATGGAGCGAGTAGGGCCGCAGGCACAGGAGTGGCCTTAAGGCGTCACGCCTGGATGCAGCTGTGTAATTTTGCGGACCCTTTCAAGGCGTCCTTCACAAAATCCCCCTTTGATGGTTCGGCTTTGTTCGGACCTCAAGTGAAAGACACCTTGACCAGATGCGAGCAAGATGGCAAGACTCTTTCTGCCATAGGAGTCAGTTTCTCCACCCCTTCAAGACCATACCCTAAGGGTCAGAAGGGTGGGAAAATGTGGTTCCGCAAATCTCAAGGAGTCACGTCTGACGCAAGAGGTCAGTTTACCCCCAGAGGCAGAGAGGGTAACAACAACAGACGCCGCCCTAGGGGCAGAGGGGGTCCGCAAAACCAGGGTAGCAGGGAGCCTCTCTCTGACAAACCCTTTCAGCATCCCTGAGATGTTGCCCGATTGTCCACCTTCTGAGGCAGTCTGGGGAAGATTGTCGCTGTACCCAATAGCCTGGCTTTCCCTTACTCAAGACAAATGGGTACAGTCTATCATATCTGATGGTTACAAAATTCCCTTTATCCAAACCCCAATTCAACAAAAGGGAACCCTTCCAGACATTCCGCCCGGTCTAAGGGAACTAGCAGTATTAGAAATATCAAAACTGCTAGCAAAAAGAGCCATCCAGCCAGTCCCAACAGACCAACTAGGATCCGGAATCTACTCAAGGTTCTTTTTAGTACCGAAAAAGACAGGGGACTGGAGACCAATATTAGATCTCAGCAAACTGAACAAGTTTGTCAAGAGAACAAGATTCCGGATGGTCACGCTACAGTCCATTCTGCCTTTTCTGGGCAAGGACAATTGGATGTGCTCCGTGGACCTTCAGGATGCGTACTATCACATCAAAATTCACAGGCGCTCCAGAAGGTTTCTCCGCTTTCGGCTGGGGGCCAGTCACTACCAATTCAGAGCCCTGCCCTTTGGTCTCACTACAGCCCCCAGAGTGTTCACCAAATGTATGGCAGCGGTTACGGCTCACCTGAGACGGCAATGATTCCAGGTGTTTCCATATCTAGACGACTGGCTCCTCACTGCCACCACCAGGCATCAACTTCTCCAAGCCACCGCTTACACCATTCACATTTGCAGAGGGCTAGGAATCTCTATAAATTTCGAAAAGTCTGCCTTGTCGCCTTGTCAGTCTATTACTTTTATAGGCGCCAACTTGAACACCGTACAACTTTCAGCAAAGTTAACAGACCAAAGAGTCTTAGATATTCAAAACCTTGTCCAAATTCTTCTTCAGAGCGACAAAATTCAGGCCAGGTTTGTCCTGAAAGTATTGGGTCTTATGGCGGCCTCCATAACACTTCTTCCCCTTGCACGTTTTCACATGCGTCTTCTACAGTGGATGCTGTTCGCCCAATGGTCTTTTCAGCAACTCCTCATGAACCACAAGATCATGATAACTCAAACTTGCAAAAGTCATCTGTCCTGGTGGATATTGTCCCCTCAAGTCCATCAGGGCAGACCCTTTGTTCCTCCTCCCCCGGTCACCATGGTGACATCGGACGCCTACCTGATCGGGTGGGGGGGGGGCATTTTCAGGGCAGGATGGTCCGTGGCACTTGGCAACCTTTCGAGCGCCACCTGCACATAAATGTCCTGGAGATGAGAGCAGTGCTTTTAACGTTGCAAGCCCTCCGCGACTCTCTTCCCCTAGGAACTATTGCAATTCAAACGGACAATATGTCCGTAGTGTGGTACATCTACAAGCAGGGCGGAACCAAGTCCTATCCCCTGTGTCGAGAGGCACTCAGACTTTGGCAATGGGCGATCTCCTCTCAGCGATTTCTGATAGCAACGCATATCCCCGGGAAGTCCAACTTCATAGCGGACAGGTTGAGCAGAGCCATACTTATGCCGCCCAAGTGGTCTCTCAAACAATCGGTAGCGGAAGAGATTTTTCAGAAGTGGGGTCTTCCTTGCTGCGATCTTTTTGCTACATCCTAAAACAGCAAATGCCCTGTCGTCTTCACCCTCTTCCCCCTTCCAGGCCATCACCTCAGAGACGCTCTAGTCCAAGATTGGCCTCTGGGACTTCTCTATGCATTTCCACCTTTTCCTCTAATTCCACAAGTAATTCAGAAAGCAACCGCCTTGAGAGCCAAGTATTCTCATTGCCCCTTATTGGCCTCTACAGATATGGTTTCCGTTCCTACATCATTATCTTTTGGTGCAGCCTTGGCATCTGGACCCAGCTCCAGATCTGTTGACCCATCAGTCGGGGCAGCTGCACCAATCCCTACATTCTTTCAACCTCACTGCTTGGTTGCTCCACTTCCTTCCTTAGCCAGGCTTCCTATGATTTCTAATCCTGTCCGGGATATCATAGTAGCTTCCCTTAAATCTTCCACCAGAAAGATTTACATTAGTAAATGGAAACGTTTCTCCTTCTGGGCAAAGGCAAGGAATATAGATCCTTTTACTGCCCCAATTCATTTGGTCTTGGACTTCCTAGCCGAAATTTTTCATTCAGGGTCTTCTGCCTCTACAGTAAAGGTTCAGTTGGCAGCCATATCGAATTTTCATACAGGCTTATCGGACCACAATATCATGTCCAATAAACTTTGCAAAGCCTTCCTTAAAGGTGTATATTTACTTAGGCCTCCGATCAAAGAACCTCCACCTCAGTGGGATCTTAATTTAGCCTTAACATCCTTAACCCCCCCCCCCCCCCTTTGAACCTGTGGTCTCCTGTTCATTGAAATTTCTTTCATGGAAGACACTTTTCCTAGTCGCCATTACTTCTGCTAGGAGAGTATCGGAGCTTCACACCCTCTGCATTCGTCCTCCCTACTTAATCTTCCACAAAGACAGAGTTTCTCTAAGGGACTAATCCATCCTTCTTACCCAAGGTGGCTTCGCAGACAAATTTGAATCAATCGATTTCCCAGTTTTTTTCCCAAACTATACTAATAGAGCGGAGCAAAAGCTACATTATCTAGATGTTCACCGCCAGCTCCGGTACTATCTACATAGAACTAAACAAATAAGGAAATCTAATCAACTGTTTTTATCATATGCAGAAAATAAGAAAGGCCTTCCTGTTTCCAAAGTAACCCTATCTAGATGGCTGTCTTCTGTGATTACATCTATTTATCAACTCAGAGGCAGGGAATTATCTTCTAAGCCAAAAGCCCATTCAACTAGAGCACTAGCTACATCTGCAGCTTTTCAAGCTAGACTACCAATAGACACTATCTGTGCGGCAGCCACATGGGCCTCTCCTCATACCTTTGTTTTCGCATTACAAATTGGACATGGCCTCCATGGACAGAGCAACATTTGGTTCCACCATTCTTAAAAGTCTGTTCCAATAAGCCACCCAGGATGAAGGTGCTAGGGACGCGGTCCTATCCAGCAAGAATGAAGGCGAGATTGACAACTTAACATTGAGAAGTTATGTACCTACCATAACGTTCCATGTTAGTTGTCTTCTCTCGCCTTCTTTCTTGCATCCCACCCACCATCCCCCTAGCCTGGACAGGCCGAGAAGATCTTCCCTTCTTTGAAGGGTCCTTTTATTCCTTTGTTCACTATCTAAGTATCCTAGGATATATATATAGTGTAAATAATTATCTTTTGAGGTTTTTTATTCCTCTTCCTCCTCCTTCCAGTTGGAGGATTTTGTTTTATTGGCCTATGCTAGGTTTCTCCGCTTCCAAATGAGATCTGGGGAGTTATTGCTTAGCATCATGGGATATAGGGTTGCCTCGAGCCAGTAAAATAAGCTCTCGAGCTTTAGTAAGTGGCCGAGTCGGAGCCGAGGATTGGCTCCGAACCCATCCAGCAAGAAAGGAGGCGAGAGAAGACAACTAACATGGAACGTTATGGTAGGTACATAACTTCTCATTTCTTAACATGGAAAACTGTTTTACTGACCTCTGCAAGAAGAGTATTAGAGTTAAAAGTTTGTATGGTGAGTCAACCATATCTCATTTTCCACAGATAGTGTTTGAGAACTGATCCTTTTATGCCAAGTGGTATCATTTTTAGTTTAAGCCAAATTATCCACCTCACCATTTTCTTTCCTGGACCTAAAAATGAGGGAGGAGTACTCTAACTTGGATGTCCACAGGCTGCTAAGGTAGTATCCTGACAGAGATAAATCTTTCAAATCATTTGTTTTGAAGGTAAGAGGCAACCTGTGTCAAAGCAGACCATTTCCAAACTGTTGTCTCAGGCTTTTACTATAGTTGTAGTGAGTATAACAAAATATATTCCAGGCAGGGTAAAAACCCATTCTACAAGGGTCTTGGCTTCATCTATGGCTTTTTGGAAAGGGTTGGATTATAGAAGTAGCATCTTTGTCTGTTTTACAATCATTTACAAGGCATTGCGTTCTTGATTCCTTCTGTAGGTCAAGATCAGGCTTTGCTAGGACCATTCTCCAGGGGCTTCTGGACCATTCCGCTTACACCTCCCAAATATAGTAATGTAGGGTAATCTTTGTGTCTACTTCCCATGACTTAAATTTCATATGACTGACTTTCATTTGACAAGACCAAAATACCTAATTTTCAAAATACTGAAAACTCACTTGACTGAAACTCATTATACTGAAACCTTACAATGCTAAATTACAAAATACTAACTTATAAACAATAGACATGCACACTTACAGCACCCATGACCAACTCTTTCCAGAATTTAAACTACTTACATACCCTCTTAAGAGAAACTGGGCAGTATGAAACCAAACTGGCGGGAGGGGCTACCCCACCCCAAACTATATATACCAACTTCAGGATCGCACTGCAGTGGAGAAGGGCATATCCCTTTTACTTGCCTTACAGTAGTCTACACACTGCCACTACTGCTGGAAACTCTCAAAACATCCGCCATATTACTTGAGATACTTCCCATTAAAATGTAAACAGGCATACCTGCATTTAGAAACACTACTTTCTACATGACTATTGGTATTCTGACAATCAGTACTATAAGTTACAGTAATTCTTTTTATCACAAGCAAGTCACAGGAGAAGGGAAGCCCACATCATGTCTATGGCTTACAATTCAGTATAATGAAATTCAGTCAAATGAGTTTTCAGTATTTTGAAAATTCAATATTATGGTCTCGGTCAAATGAAATTTCAGTCATGTGAAGTAGACCTAATCTATTCATATAGCTATGACTGCTACAGCATTGGCAGATATAGTGAACATAGCATTATAGTGTTAATAAACTTACCATAGCAATAGATGTTCGAATGACCACTGCTGCAGTCTCCTCTCCCCTCCCTTCAATCGCCCTTGTGTCTTGGTGTGTTTATGCCAGGGTGTGAGTACTTTTTTTTTTTCTTGTTTCTAGCATTGTTCTTTCAGATCTCTGCCTCCTCCTGTTTGGCATGAGGGACTTGTTGGCCAAACCAGTCTTTGTAGTCTGCTCAGCTGAAGCAGACTACGGTTTTGACACAGAGGTTGTCCTGAAGCTTTGGAAGCTGCTGGCTGCTTTTTGCTTTGTCAGGATATAACCTGTTTAGCTAAGACACCTGCAGTAGCAATCGTTTGAGCATCTACTGTTATAGTAAGTTTACTTACACAACTGTACTTTTTCTATAATACATGTTGCATGGCAGGCAGATGTATATATCCTATTATCTAAATGCTGGAAGTCTGTGTCTGTAGTTATTTTATAGAATTGGCAGTTATCTTAAAGAAATTCTTGCTCGACACTATTGATTTAGTGATGGCAAAATCTTTTAACTTTTTTTTTTTTTTTTTTTTTTTGCTTCAAATTGTGTTCTGTTGTATACAGTTTATTTAGCCACTTGCACTGGCACAGTACTAAGAGGCCCAGCATGTCTCTAGACACGGCCATTAGCTGAGCCCATAAAAGCCAAAATTCTCATTGCCCTGTTGGATAAGAAATGCTAATACTGGGCAGTTGATCAATGGGATCATAAGATCCTAGCCATGTACACATTTAATTAGACTCAAACTTGTTGCCTTTTAAGAGCCTGAAAGCGAAGGCAGGTACAGTTTTGCCATAAGTTCCATCCTCCTTCCCAGGTACACTAAGAATTACCCAGATTAACGGGGCCAGTTTTATAGAACACCTAGGAAGGGCAAACCCTTCTACATGAAGGAATGACAAAGGGAGGCAAGAATGTGGACAATGTTCTCTCAACAGAATGGCTGAGGACGCCACCACCACCTCCATCACACACACACATTCTGGTTCCATGATCCTCCAAACGTGAATGAGACTGCTTGCCAAAGGAGTGGAGGGTAATCGTGTAAGACAGACTTGATACTAAACATTGCTAAGGTCTATTGTCTAAATCCTATATAAATGTCTAAACAAAAGGGTAGCAAAAGGTTCCAGCATAAGAGTACCTTGTTCCCCTTCTGAATGTGATGATGTAACAAGGAACCATAAAAGTTGCCCCCAGTGGTAAGAGGGAAAAAGTCTTTACTCAAAGGTGCTCTTAGTTCCAAGAAAGAACTGTCCTTTGAGATCCATTCTCAATTATGAGTTGAGCATAAGTGTAAAATTTTAAAATGCTGAAATTCCAGTGTCTCCTTCCCTGGAGAAGTCTAAAATGTCCTCTTGCAAGTTGAAGACCTAAAAACGAGGCTCTGATAGCTCCTTGCAGCAGCAGTTAACATCTAATGGCAGTCATTTAATCGTTCGTAAGATGTGTGTAGTACAGACATATGAATACTAGTACTGCGCTCTCATTCAGTCTGCTTGCTGGAAGCAATTGTCCAGATGTGTGTAATGCTCATAGAACTGTCTGTTGGCTAACAATTATTCAAGGCTGGGTAGACAAGTCCCTTACTGGGGAAACCCTTCCACTAAAATTATTCTTCTGGAGTAAACTGTCTGACCAAAATATTCCGTTTGCTAGGAAACGGAATGTTGGGAGACCCGTTGTATTTCTAAAGGAATTTGTGTGCAAGTGCCTATATGAACATTATTTTTTTATATATAATTAACGATTTTCCTACAGGTTTTGTAGGTTTGTGTATTTAGGGTAGGATAATGTCAGTTACTTTCTCACCCCAGTGCCACTTGGTCTTGAATTTACGTTTAACTTGACTGATGTTCTTCGTGTTTTACTACTGCAGTCATCACATTTGGGTTATCTGCTTACAGTAGCCCTCAGTCGGCCTGATTATCAAAGTCCTGGGTCCTGCGTTGGTTGCTGTTTCATCTTCCGTGACGTCAGGGGTATAAAGCATGCAGCCAACGCCATTACATCAGTCTTTCTTGCCATGCAGTGCCAGAAGCAGTTCGCAAGTGCCGGTCGGCCGACTCCTGAAATTTTCGTTTTCGAGTTTCAGAACTGAAGTCTTCAACTAAAGCGAAGTACCCTGTTGGGGAAACTTTTTCTTGCTCTAAACCGATGTCCGTAAAAGTCAATAATTGTATTACTTGTGGAAAGCAAATACCTCATAAAGATTTTCATTCATACTGTATTCCTTGCCTAGGCCCTGACCACAACGTACCTCGCTGTCGGTTTTGTGCCTTATTTAAGCAACAAACTATTCGTCGGTATATTTTCGCTTCTAAATATTTTGGTACTCTGTTCAATTATCCAAATGGGTCTTCGGTAAGCCATCCAACTACAGACATTCCAAAAAAACGCAAAGATAAAGACAGAGACAGGCAACCTAGGTCCAAAGCTGCCGACGACACTTTTCCTAAGCCAGTCGCCAGTACTCAGTGAGGTGCTTTCACAGCCCCTGATACCCGCCACTTCAGATTCGTAGGCCTCTACTGAGACCCATTCGGAGTCTGGTATGCAGTGAGATGCTTCAGCTGTGGAACCTGTGGATGTCTCTACCTTGGATGGGTCCAGAGCCACTGTACAGGCACCGGCTTCTGAGGGTGTATTCAGACCTACTGACTTGCATATTAAACCGATGCCATCTTCTTCTTCAAGGCCTAAAACTCGAACCATGCCTAGAAAATAGATGCCCAGACCACATGGTTAGGCCTCTATGCCTAAAAAACAAATAAGAATAGCTAAAGACCTTGTTACTTTAATCAGGGGAAGTCAACTTTCCCCCTCTGAGACCTAGGACTGAATTTGCTTATACTTCTGATTAGGATTCTGAAATTTCTGTTTCTTCTGATGACCAGGATTTACCCTTATCTACCTATGAGGATTCTGATGCAGAGGACTCTATTCCGTCTGCTTCCCCCACCAGAGGATTTCTCTTTTGGTAAAACCTTGCATACTCTTAGGGAGCATTTTCGTTGGGAAAGCCAGGATTACTCTGATTCTAAAAAGAGGCTTAGGGATTTCTTACTCCTGCCCCAGCACAGGCCTTTAGCTATCCCTCCTGTACTAGATATTGTTGATGATGCCTTTTCGGAATCTAGCTTGGTCTTTGACTCTTTACCTCCTGCTCCCAGAAAACCCGATAGATATTACAGGGTTCCTGACTGTCACAAGTTCCTTTTTAAAAATCCTACTGCAGATCCTGAGTCCATTTCACAGGGACCCAAAAATCCTACCCCCTCTGATAGAGACTCCAGGGCGCTGGATAGATTGGGTAAGAAGGTATACACTTCTGCAACCTTGGCCATTAGGGCTTTAAATTGCCAGTTTCATATGTTGAAGTATCAGCAGCATATTATTGGATTGCTTAAACAGAAAATGATGTTAAATCATTGTGCTGAAAACAAGGATTTACAGGATTTAATTCATTCTGCTGAACAGGTTGGAAAACATACTTTGCAATGTGGTTTTGATTCTCTAGAGGCATCTTGCAGGGCTGCTGTCAAGGGTCTGTACTTAGAAGGCATAATTGGTGTAAGGAGCAATCCTTGCCAGATCATGTTAAAGCTAAATTGCTGGATGCTCCCTTAAATCAGGACCGCCTGTTTGGCAACAAAGCAGAAGCAGTTCTTAAAAAGATGGAGGAAAAAGCTAAATCTATGCAAACTGTTAAAGATTTCCTGCAAGTACAGCCTCCAAGATTTAGTAGGCATTGGCCGTCTAAGAATTGGTCCTTTCCTGCCTCTTCCAGGCCTTCTCAGTCCAAACCCAGATCCAGCAGAACACCAAGGCTTTAGTCCCAGGACTAAGCAGTGGGGGGCTCCCACTTCCAAATCAGAGATAAGTAAGACTCCCCCCATGGTAAACTGTCTCACTGACTTAATTTTAAAACTTCCAAGCACTTCTCAACTGACTGCTCCTTTAGGGGGAAATATTGCTGTGCAAGCAAAAAACTGGGAACTCATTACCCAGGACAAATGGGTTTTTAAATAGTTTCCCCAAGGATACAGATTTCACTTCCACACATTACCAACCCCAGACGGTTGGCCATATCTACCCCCAAATCAGTGGGCAGAGGCTCAAAAGCAAGTTCTCTCTCTCTCTCTCTCTCTCTCTCTCTCTCTCTCACTCACTCACTCACTCACTCTCACTCTCACTCTCAAGCATAAAGGCTATTCAAACTGTACCAGAACAGGAAAAGGGACAAGGTTTCTACCCAGGAAAGACAACTCGTGGCGTCCTATCCTGGACCTTTCTACCTTAAACACCTTTTTGGTGATTCCACAATTCAAGATGCTAACTCTTCAGTTACTTCCTATGCTAGGCAAGGATGCCTGGTTGGCAACAGTGCATTTAAAGGAAGCCTACCTGCACATCCCAATCAGGGAATCTTGCAGAAGATACATACACCTCAAAGCAGGCTACATGCACTATCAGTTCTGTGCACTGCCCTTTGGCTTATCTACTGCACCCAAGGTATTCACAAAATGCCTAGCTCTAGTCATTGCATTTTGCAGGCAAATAAATATTCAAATATACCCATACCTGGACGATTGTCTAATTCAGGTAGAAAGCCAGGACATACTTCTGAATCATCTGGCATTTGTACAAAAGGTGCTCACTTGTCTGGGGTACACCATAAACGAAAAGAAATCACATCTGGTACCCTGTCAACAAATTATATTCCTGGGAGCAACCTTGAACACAACTTCCCAGATGGCTTTCCTCACGCCAGAGAAATTCATTTGACAAATTACTACCCTGCTATCTGCAAGGCAAATACTGCAAGCCTTGGGGTTCATAGCCTCGTACATTCTACTAATTCCATATGCAAGAATTCATATGAGGAAACTGCAGTGGTATCTAAAAAGCCAATGGTGTCAACATTCTCAGGATCTAGAAGCAATGATTCCTATCATACCTTGCCTATGGTTAGAATTCCTTTGATGGGCAGAGGCCTGCCACCAAAACAAGGGACTACCATTCACACTACCCCCTGCCGCCCAAACCCTAACAGACGCATCAGACTATGCATGGGGTTGGGCATCTGGCAGGGAAGTGCATTCAGGGCAAATGGAACCCAATTCAAATGCACCTTCACATCAATCATAAAGAAATGTTAGCTGTACAGAATGCTCTGACAGCCTTCAAGGACCATATTCTTCCTGGACAATTAATGGTAAAGACGGGAAACACCACTGTTATGTGGTACATAAACAAGCAGGGGGGTACACATTCTTACCTCCTCTGCAGATTAGCCATGGCATTGTGGAACACAGCCTTGAGCTACCAAGTACATCTACAAGCTCAATTCCTGCCAGGAAAATTAAATACACTGGCAGATGGAATAAGCAGAACCCTCATGGACCCACACAAGTGGAAACTGGAACCAAGGATTTTCAACCTGTTGACAAGCAAATGGGGGAGCCCAGATATAGACCTGTTTGCCTCCCCCCAGAACTATCAATTGGAAACATTTTGTGCAAGGACTCCCCACAGACAAGCTTGGAAAGTGGATGCTCTGTCCTTCACCTGGAAAAACCCATCAGTTTATGCCTTTCCTCCTCTGCTCTCTAAAGTACTACTAAAGATCAAATAAGTCAAACCAAGGATGATTTTGATTGCACCAGCCTGGCCACGCCAACACTGGTGTACCCCCTCCTGCGCAGCGTCATTGTTGGCCCCATGGCACCTGCCTCAGACTCCTACCCTGCTGTCTCAGCAGGAGAACCAGATTCTGCACCCTCAGCTTCAAACACTGAACCTTAGCAGCCTGGCTAATTACCTAAGCTCTCCTTTACCATCCCACAGTAAATCAGTGATGGATGTCATTTTAGAGGCAAGGAGGCCTAGTAGAAAATCTTATGCTGAAAAATGGAAAAGATTCTGTGCCTGGAACCAATCTCTAGGGATGAGCACAACAGTGCCCAATTTACCTCAGATTTTACAATACTTAACTGAGATGCTTCATAAGGGCCTGCCTTTTTCCTCAATAAAAATTCACACCTCAGCCATTTCAGCTCATAACACAGAAACCTCCCCTCTACTCTCTCCCACTGCTCAAGCAGTTCCTCAGAGGGGCCAAAAATGTAAGACTACCCAGGAGAGCTCCAACTCCAGCCTGGGACTTTCTTTGTATTGAAGAAACTCACCCTTCCACCTTTTGAGCCAGCTGCTACTTCAGATTTAAAATTCCTTTCTTGGAAAACCACTTCCCTTTTAGCCATCACTTCAGCAAGTAGGATATCTGAATTACAGGCCCTTATGGCAGTGGAGTCTCATCATCTTTCATGCGGACAGGGTGTCCCTCAGGACCAATCCCTCTTTCATGCCAAAGTTGGTATCCAGCGTAGCCTTTAATCAGTCCATTCATTTGCCTACGTTCTTTCCTAATCCACAGAACAAAGGGGAACGGATACTGCACTCAGATGTGCACAGACAACTTAGATTCTACTTGGACAGGTCTAAACCTCAAAGGAAATCTGAACAACTGCTGGTGGCATTTGCTGCAGGGACAGAGAGGGAAGGCTATTTCAAAGCGAACCATCTCCAAATGGATAGGCCATTGCATTCAATTCTGCTATAAGCACCATGGAAAACCTATTCCACAGGGGATCAGATCCCACTCCACCAGGGCTGCATCTACCTCTACAGGTTTTCTCAGAGGCGTACCTACCAGGAACATCCTAGAAGCTGCTACTTGGAGTTCTGTACATACTTACACCAAGCTTTATCATTTGTCAATTTTCTCTAAATCCAGAGCTGGCTTTGCCACTGCAGTTTTGCAGGGCCTTATAGCTGGTCCTAATGCTATCTACATTCCTCCTCCCAACCTTCGCTTTGGGAATCTACCCAAATGTAATGACTGCAACAGTGAAACATGAAGAACATAGTACAGTTGTGTACTCTTACAATAAATGTAGATGTTCGAGTGTATTCATTGTTGCAGTCCTGGTTACCCTCCCTCCAGCCCCCCTGACTTCGTTTGGCTATACCTCTTCTCTCCTTTGCAATGCTTAAAAGCTTTTTGGTGTATTTGCTTTTTTGTTTGAGTTATAATCTTGTATATTTATAGATTTAATTGCTTCCCATTAGGGGGGCACCTGACATCTGGGGCAAGAAAAACTGATGTAATGATGTCTGCTGCATGTTTTATATCCCTGATGACCTGACGTCATAAAAGAAGAGAGAGCAACCGACGCAGGACCCAAGACTTTGTTAATCAGGCCGACTGAGGGCTACCTGCAAGCAGATGACCCAAATGTAATGACTGCAACAGTGAATACACTCTAACATCTACATTTATGGTAAGTGTTTATAGGTAGATACTAGGCTATCTGCCCTAGGGCATTTATAAGCCTAGCCAGAGTGTATTTGGCTTCCGCCTCCCTATTTGATTAGCCTACTGTGCCTCTGTAAAGTAGGTCACAGAAGGTACCCTTTTAAGATTAGTTTACTGTGCCTCTGTCTAGCAGGGACACAGAAGAGATCCCAGGGGTGAATTTGTGATTTCCCATCCACGCATCCAGATTTCGCTTGAAGAGGGTCAGCGAGGGGCTGTGTCTGACATAAATTGGGATTCCATTCCAGAGTGAGGTGAGCCTCTGGGAAATTAATCTGTCCCTCCAGCATGTCCTATTTATTTTTGTGCTGAGGTTTAAGTCCCTGGAGCGTGTAGCACTAAGGGACTTGGATTTTTTGAGGTGGAGCATGTCCATTAATTCTGGGTTTGACATGGCTTTGTACGTCAGGCATAGATCGCCTCTGAGTAGGCGGTAAACAACTGAGTAAAGCTGGAGTTTCTTTAGTCGAGCTGCATAGGACATCTGTTTGTAGCCCATGATCCTCTTGGTGAGGTACTTTTGGGGTCTCTCCAGTTGCTGCAGGTGTCTGGTAAGGTACATCCCAAAAGGGGCATTGTATTCAATTATGGGCCTGGTGAGTGACGAGTAGAGGGGCACAATGACCTCTCTTGATCTAGATGCGAACCTTTTCGTGATAAGGTGGGCTATATAGAAGGTCTTTCTAACCACTTTGGCAACTTGATTATCAAAGGAGAAATTACTATCTACGTTGGTCCCCAAATCTCTAATTACTACTACCGTACTTAATGGATTACCACCTATGTGATAATTTGTGGGCTCCTTGTTTTTCCCCAAAGGGGATGACTATGCATTTTTTAGCATTTAGCTTGAGGCCGTGGCTCTGGCACCAAGCATCCGTCTCTGTGAGACCCTTTTGGAGGATGCTTGTGTCAGCTGGAGATTCGATTATGGCCCCCAGTTTGCAGTCATCTGCGAACTTTGTCAGCCATAATCCCCCCGTGTTAGCCTGAACCTCGGAGAAGTATATACTGAACAAGAAAGGTCCCAGAACTGAGCCCTGTGGGACGCCATTTGTAACTGGTTTGGATTCGGACATGGCACCTGCGATTCTGACCATGTGGGCTCTATCTCTGAGCCAGTTTTGCAACCCATCTTGTGATATAGGGGTTGATATTTAAGCTGGTAAGCTTATTTATGATGCCCGAGTGGGGTATTGTGTCAAAGGCTTTTGCGAGGTCCAGGTAGGCTGTGTGGACTACCTTGCCCTCATCTATGGCTTTTGTAACTGTTTCAAAGAAATCAACTAGGGTTAAGAGGCAAGATCTGCCCTTAAAGCCGAATTGGGTAGGGTCCAGTGTCTGGAGGCTCCCAATGTCTTTGTTAATGAGCTCCATAGCTTTACAGACCAGACTAGTCAGGCTTATGGGGCGATAGTTCCCGGGGTCCGTTGTGGCACCACCTATGTGGAGTAGGACCACTGTAGCTGTATGCCATTCTTTGGGTACATATCCTGTAGTAAGGCTAAGTCTGAACAGTGACTTAATGTGAGGGTTCAGTTCTTGGAGCTCGTGTAAGACGCAGCCTGGGACACCGTCCGGTCCCATAGATGCTGTGTTTTTTGCTTTGGAGAGAGGGCAGCTTTCACCTGTGCATCTGTGGTGTCAGGGAGGTTACATTCAGTTAGGATAGGCATTTGCTCCTTTGGGGGGGAAGGGGGGGAGAAGTTTGCGCTGAATCTGTCTGCCAGGATGTTGACTGTCTGTAGGTTCGGTATATTTTGTACCGTTAAGCAACAATTCAGAGCAAGTGTACACAACTTTACTTTCCCCTTTCTCCGACTCTACCAACTGGAGGTAACTTGGATTCTGGACCCAGTTCCAGACCTTGTGACACATTCATCAGGGACCCTCCACCCCTCTCTTCGTTCCCTCAGACTGGCAGCTTGACTGCTCCAATTCCTTTCCTAGCCAGGTCACATGACTTTTCTTTGGAGCTACACCACATTGTATCTTCCCATAAAGCTTCTACCAGAAAGTTATATGCTAGTAAATGGAAGTGTTTTGCTATTTGGGCTTCTCGTAACAGCATTGATCCCTATGTGGCCCCTATTGGTAGTATTCTGGAATTTCTCTCTAAACGTTTTCAAGAAGGTGCTGCGGCTGCCACGATTAAATTACAGTTGGCTGCCATCTCAAATTTTCATCTTGGAACTGAGGGTTCAGTTTAATGTCGCACAAATTGTCGGGCCTTCCTTAAGGGCACCATTCATTTCTGGCCTCCTGTTAGACGGCCCTTTACTCCATGGAATCTAAATTTTGTTCTGTCGCGTATTATTCTTGCTCCTTTTGAGCCTGCATAGTCTTGTCAGTTGAAGTTCCTATCCTGGAAGACTATTTTCTTGGTGGCCATTATTTCAGCACGCGGGGTATCTGAGCTTCAAGCCCTTTCTGTCAAACCACTGTATTTGATGTTTCATCCGGACAGGGTTTCACTGAGGACTTAACCCATCATTCTTGCCAAAAGTGTGCTCTGAGACCAATCTGAACCAGACTATTGAACTTCCAACATTTTTCCTTAATTATTCTAGTCAGTTGGAATACATGTTGCATAAACTTGATGTCCATAGACAATTGAGATTCTAAGCACCCTGAACCACTGCTAGGTAGGCCCACAAATTTTATGTTTTAAACAGAGATAAAAAATAGCTGAATCAAAAATCCATACGTCGTACGTCCACAACTTCATCAGATTACACTAATACATTCAGTTAACTGCTTTTATATACTCATCCTCCGTTTTTTGGTTACAATTGAGATTCTGTTTGGACAGTGCGAAGGAATGTCAAAGATCTGACCAGCTCTTTGTATCTTATGCAGATGCCAAGAAAAGATTCTCAGTTTCTAAAGTTACCCTTTCCAAATGGTTAACTGACCGCATTAAATTTATCTGCTCTTCTGCCAACCAAACGTTAGAATATGGTGTGAAGGCCCATTCAACTAGAGCTGTATCCACGTCTTGGGCTTATACGGCTTGTTTACCTTAGGATACTATATGTGCAGCTACCACTTTGTCTAAGCCTCATACCTTTAGCACTCATTACAAAGTGGACAAGGCCTCCAGGGACAGAGCTTCCTTTGGTTCCACTGTCCTCAAGAATATACTCCCGTGAGCCACCCAGGATTAGGGTGCTTGGGACGTTACCCACGTGTAAGAATAAACAGCGAGATTAAACAACTTCACATAAAGAAGTTATGTTCTTACCCTAACGTTCCATGTGAGTTGTTTATCTCGCCTTTATTTTTACATTCCCTCCCACCATCCCCCTTCAGGGTCTCAAAGAATGGGTAGACTTTGGGTCTGGTAGTCTTTTCTGGGGTTCTTACTCCTGCTGGAGTACTTCTGAGTTACCTTTTTCTTGCTGCTGAGTTCAGCAAACTAGATCTGGAGTAGGACTGAGAGCATCATGAGATAGGGGCCTGGCTTCGAACTATTCTGAGATCTTTAGCTAGTAAAGCGGCCGACTCTGAGCCAATGGATCGGCACCGAACCCACGTGTAAGAATAAAGGTGAAATAAACAACTCACATGGAACGTTATGGTAATAACATAACTTCTTTTTTTGTAAGCTGAGTGGGGGGTTGGACCCAGATAACTTAGGTTAGTGCATCAGTGATCTGTTAGAACATCTACTCTTATGTTTACTTGCACAGCCGTATGTTATTTAGGGCATATCCTGCCAAGGTTTGGACGACAGGCCGGCTTCCATTTCTTTACAGCACCTTCCATGTGCCCTAACCACTGTACAGCTCTAGGAAAGCGGTACAAATTCAGAAAATAGGGTGCCAAACTCTCTGACCTTTCTTCCAGTCAAAGTGTACTTCTCCCTGTGGGTTTTGATTGTCTGGTTGGCTAGCACTGCAAATCTGGGCATAAAAGTATCCCGCTGAGGCACTACCTTTCAATTTTTTTTTTTTTTTTTAGTAAAAATGTTTTGGCCAAATTTTATTGCTAGGACTAGTGTTTTATTGTCACTAATAGTTTACTTCCAAACTTTTTTGTCAGGTTTACCTGTTGGGGAATACCTTCCAAATTAACATTTTTATGAGGAAAAGTTGTACTTCATTAATTTGTAGCTAGGAGTTTGGGCCTGTGTCACTTAAACCATGCCTGCCTCCTATAATAGCCCACTGCGGTTTGCAAGGCATTTACATTTTCCCATATTAGACAACTGTCTTTACATTTGTCAAGAATGCTATGATATGGCTTGGGTAAAAAAAAAAAAAATTCTTAGTCTTGAGATTTCAGGGTAACATAGAGAAATCTCCTTTAATTTTTTCTCACAGGATAGTGTTTCTGGGATGTCTCTTAAGCACATCCCTTAAGATGTCTTCCCCTCAGGACAAGGTGGAGTTGCACAAAGAGCAATTTCTGATATTTTCCAACCAGACTGTCTTGGTCTCCCTACAATTCACATGATTCCTTTGGCCAAACTTTGCATGAAGACTATTCACTGGTTCAGTTTGGACCTAGCACCAGTCACCCCCTTTTATTTTAAATTCTACTTCTAGGGTTTGTGCAAAACAAGTCATTCTGGATGTGAAATCAACTCTCAACCCAGGTGTTAGTTTTCATTTCCATCTCCTACTCTGTCTAGAACCATAGATGTCAGACTTAGATTGGGGAGTTGTGTTGGGGGGAGTTGCCCCCGACCTCTGGAACAAGCAGTATACATCAAAGAAATGGGGACTGTAATAAATGCTATCAAATCTTTGAACTATCTTTGGATGTCAGGCCATCTCTAGTAATCACAAACACCCCTGTAATATGGTACATAAAAGGGAAGGGAACAGGATCATACCCCTTTGCAGACTAGATATGGCAGGATGGGAACTAGCAACTCATAACTATGTCCTTCAAGGATGCATCTGCAGTCATAACATATGGGTTGTCCTGCCTCAGGCAGCCCTTCGGTCGGCCGGATTCCAAAGTCTGGGTCTGGCCTCGGCTGATGTCGCACTTTCCCCGACGTCAGAGCTTCTGGGGTATAAAGGCATCAGCCGACACCATTTTCCTCGGTCTTTCTTGCCGCGCGGTGCCCGAA
Source organism: Protopterus annectens (assembly GCF_019279795.1). Classification (NCBI taxonomy): domain Eukaryota; kingdom Metazoa; phylum Chordata; order Ceratodontiformes; family Protopteridae; genus Protopterus; species Protopterus annectens. The sequence continues at coordinate 307,606,309 of NC_056737.1, forward strand.
GCAGAAGCTGTTCACAAGTGCCGGTCGGTCAGATCCTGAGATTTCAGCTACCGAAGACTTCGAAAAAAGCTAAGTACCCCGTTGGGGACTCTTTCTTGCCTCAGCCGATGTCAAAGTAAATAATTGATGTTATGTGATCCTATCTCGCCTACATTCTGACTGATGGGTTCGGAGCCGATCCCTCGGCTCCGACTCGGCACGCTTATGCCAAAGAGCGAAGTCTCTTATTGGCTGAGCTTACTATATCCCAGGATGCACCACTACCAATCCCCCAGATCTCGTTTGCCGCTAACCTTTGAAGACGTGGTCTCGAGCTGGCTGAGCTGAGTAGTAATTTTACTAACTTTTTTCTGTCAGAAATTTGCTGTTCTTGTCATAAAAAGCTGTTTTAACGGCTATTCTTCACTTTTGTGTGTGTTTGGAGTTTGTGAGAAGACTTTGTTGTGTGATTGGGCGTTGATTTTGATTTTAGGCCTCCTTCATCTTAGGGCCTTCCCGGTCAGTCAACCCCCTTAAACCATAGAGGGTTTCAAAGTACCCTTTGGTTATTTGTTACGGTTTTCTTTACCTAATCAGCAACTGTAAACCGTTTGTTAGGTAGTGTCAGTAAAACAGAAAGTCAGTGGATAGTTTCCTTTTTTCTCTGTCAGGGATTACTGATTTTTTGTTGCTATAATGTCTCAGAATCCTAGGCCTTCGGGCTTTAAAAAATGCACCAAATGTAATTTCAAGATGTCTATCACAGACGATCACCGCTCTGTGTGTATTGTTTGGGTGCAAAACATTTACAAGAGTCATGCAGTGTATGTCACGCTTTTTCCTCAAGGGTCCTCCAGGAGAGGAAGAATAAACTTATCCTTAAAGGGTTAATTAAACCTTCCTTTGAAGAAGCTTTGGCATCCTCTCCTTCTCCAGCTAAAAAGAAAAGGGCCGGCTCCGACCAGTCCGTCGGATCCGACCGCCAAAAGACATAGGCAGGCTTCTCCTTGGCTCCAAGGACTTCGGAGCCGAGGCGAACGTCTGCCTCGATGCCACCAGTCTCGACTCCTCTGGCTTCGGAGCCGATGGCTGGGGCATCGAGAGGCGGGTCACCGTCGGCTCCACTGGTCTCGGAGCCGACAAAGGTTGCCCGCTCAGACACTCCTCCTCGGCGCCAAGTCCTCCTCGGCACCGATGGAATCTAGTGTGGTATTCCTTCGGCCGATAGTCATCGGGTCGCCTCGGAGCCGGTCCCCTAGCCCTTTGGGGCCGTTGGAGAGGCCATCTCGAACCCGTTCAGTATCCTCTCGGTCTTCGAGGATGTCGGATTCAGATATAGACAGGGTGCTCCAAAGACTGTTCCAGTCCCCAGTCTTTCAAAATTTGTTTCGCTCCGACCCAGTTGGCTTCGGAGCCGACAGCCCAGGCCCATCCCATTGCTATTCCTCCTCCGACCGCCCGCTCCGGAGCAGGTGCTGTTGGAGCCGGTGGAGATCTTAGGGTCGGCTCCGACCCTTACTCCAACCCGGGCCTTCGGGTCCGAGTTTGGTACACGGACTTCTTCGGCTGGACCCGGGGGTGATGTTTCGGGACCTATGCTATCGGTTCCGAGCCTCCCTCTCGGTGCTGCTGCGGGACTTCCGTCGGCTATCATGGCTCCGGGACCGGACACTCCCAGGACTCTGGGGGTCCGGCTTTCAGAGCTATGAGGAGTGCCTTGGCCAAGTCTTCTTCGGCCATCTCTCCGGCTTTACCGGCACCTTCCCTGGGCGTGGAGACTGGGTCTTTGGCAGTTCCCCTGTCCGTAGGCAGCGGAGCCCCTGGGCCTGAGGTTACCCCCATTGGGGGTTCCCCTCCTCCTGAGGGTTCTTCTGAGTTGTCTTCAGAGGAACCCCCAAGGAAGAGATCGTGCAAGAGGAAGCACGTGGACTCCCCCGAGTCTATTACATCGGACACTGATCTTGATGATGCAGAGGGGTCCCCAAAGTCATCCTCGGATGATGTCTCATTTGCAGACATCTTAGAGATCCTCAAACAACGAGGCTGGATATCCAAACCCCCCTCTGCTGATGAGTCAGTGCTCCTCAAGGCCTTTGGGGCTCAGCCCTCCGCCTCCTGGGTGTCTCCGCCCTTCGACGAGCTTCTGGATTTAGTTTGTCGAAGGGCGTGGGAACATCCAGATACCGTGGAACCAGTCCCTTCTCGTCCTAATAAATTTTTGTCTGCCCCACCCGAGAAGGAGTTCCTCACTAAAGGCGTGGCTGTAGATGCCATGGTGGTGGCATCTGCTACACAACAGGACGTGGCAGAGGCTTCAACGTCCGTCCATCCTCCTAATAAGGAGTCTAGGAGCATGGACAGGTACGGAAGCGCACCCTGACTTCAGCGGCCTTTACTTTAAGGTCTCTGAATTATTTGGCACATTTTACCAGGCTTCAGAGGGATCTGGTCAAGGAGCTGTCAGATTCCCTCTCGGGTAACCTACCTGAGCAGCTAGCCCAGTCGGTTAGCTCTCAGTTGGCTATCCTTACGTCAATTTCTAACTCGTCCATGAGGCTCATTTCCTATGCGGCAAGGGGCGGTAGAGCGGCAGGCACAGGCGTGGCTCACGGAGACAAGCCTGGCTCCGCTTGTGTCAGTTCGGAGGCCTTCAAGTCTTCCTTCACGACGCTCCCTTTGATGGGTCCTCATTGTTTGGAGCCAAGGTAAAAGAGAGCCATACCGGCTGTGAGCAAGAGGGAAAAAGTTTATCTGCCGTAGGTGCCGTTATTCCACTCCCTTCGGCCTTATCCCAAGGCTAAAGGAGGGGGGAAGATGTGGTTCCGTAAATCACGTAAGTTTTTCCCCCAACAGCAGGAAGATTCCCCTTCCAGAGGCAGAGGACGGGGAAATTTTTCTGGGAGACGCCCTCCCAGAGGCGGCAGAGGGCCCCGCAATTCTGGAGACCGCGAGTCCTTTCGTGGCTCTTCAGCCTCCCACACATCATGAGGGATTGCCCGGCTGTGCTGCTCGAGCCAGTCGGGTGTCGTTTGCCAAGCACCTAAAAGCCTGGGAGTCAATCACTCAGGACAGATGGGTGCTTCGGATCATTGCCGGAGGTTACACCATCCCATTCACATACTCACCCCCACTGTCCAAAAAAATCCCGGACCCACCACCCAGTCAAAGGGAAATTGCAGCCGCAGAAGCTTTAAAGGTGCTAGAAAAAGGAGGCATCCAACCGGTCCCCACAGACCAGATCGGATCCGAAATTACTCCAGGTTCTTTTAGTGCCAAAAAAGACAGGGGACCTGAGACCAATATTGGATCTCAGCAGACTGAACCAATCCGTCACGAAATCCAAATTCCGAATGGTCACGTTACAATCCATTCTCCCATTGTTGGAGAAGGATGTTTGGATGTGCTCCATAGACCTCAAGGACGCCTATTATCACATACCGATACATCAGGCGTCCAGGAGGTATCTGCGCTTCAGCCTGGGAGTCAGTCATTTCCAATTTTGTGCACTGCCCTTTGGTCTCACCACAGCCCCCAGGGTGTTCACCAAGTGTTTGGCAGTAGTGACTGCTCACCTGAGGAGTCTTGGATTCCAAGTGTTTCCCTATCTGGACGACTGGCTCCTGACTGCCACCACCAGGCATCTACTAATGGGCAACCTCAAAGCCACCATCTCCCTGGGTGCTACCCTGGGGATTACATTCAATTGGTCAAAGTCTGTCTTGCTGCCCTCTCAGCGCATAAGGTTCATAGGAGCAGAGATAGACTCAAAATTGATGCTGCTTTTTCTTCCTGCGAAAGGATCCAAACTTTACAGGGCCAAGTTCAAGCTCTGATTTCAAGATCCAAAGCCCCAGCCAGGATGGTTCTACAAGTTTTAGGTTCAATGTCTGCCACGGTTCTTTTAGTTCCTCTGGCAAGATTGCACATGAGGATTCTTCAGTGGCTATTGTCAACTCAATGGTCCTTTCAGGACCTTCCCTCAATCATCCCATCATGATTACAGAAACATGCAAACGGGACCTTCGCTGGTGGCTTCAGACATCCAATCTAAATCAAGGAAGTCCTTTTGTTATTCCCTCTCCAGTGGTCACCCTGACGACAGATGCCTCCCAGACAGGGTGGGGGGGGCATTGTCTGGGCAGGTTAGTTCAGGGATCCTGGCTTCCAGACGAAACTCTTCTCCACATCAGTGTATTGGAGATGAGGGCGGTACTTCTATCCCTACAGGCCTTACACAGGTTTCTCCCTCGTGGCATAATCGCCATCCACACAGACAACATGTCGGTGGTCTGGTACCTAAACAAGCAAGGAGGGACCAGATCTTACCCCCTTTGCAGAGAGGCCATGAGGGTGTGGGAATGGGCGGTAGCTACCAGCCGTTTCTTGGTAGCGACCCACATTCCGGGGAAATCGAATATACTGGCAGACAGATTAAGCAGGACAATTCTCTCTCCTCACGAGTGGTCCTTAAACAAAACAGTAGCAGCTCAGGTTTTCCGGAGATGGGGGACGTGCTGCGACCTATTTGCAACTCCACTAAACACCAAGTGCAAAGGTTCTTCTCCTTGACTCCACATCAGGGAGTACCAGCTATGGATGCTCTAGCACAACCTTGGCCAACAGGGCTACTTTATGCCTTTCCTCCGATTCCACTTCTCTCCAAAGTCATTCAAAAAGCTTCTCAATTGGGGTCCGCAATGATACTGATTGCCCCATACTGGCCTCGTCAGGTATGGTTTCCTTACCTGAAGAAACATGCGGTGGACGATCCGTGGACTTTAGACCTAATTCCGGACCTGTTAATTCATTAGTCGGGACAACAGCATCAGTCCCTTCACTCCTTGAAGTTGACAGCTTGGCTCCTCCACTTCCGACTTTAGTCAGAAGTCACACATTAGACCCGGAAGTTATTCACATTTTATCTTCGGCCCACAAACCCACCACTAAGAAATTGTACCTCAGTAAGTGGAAGAGGTTTGCTATCTGGGCTCAACTCAGGGCTTAGACCCTATCACTGCTCCTATCCCAGAGGTTTTGAAATTCTTAACATCCCTGTTTAATCAAGGATCTTCTGTCTCTACTATTAAAGTCCAACTAGCGGCTATCTCTAAATTTCACGAATCCATGGATCCTCCATTGATGAGCAGCAGACTATGCAAAACTTTCATTAAAGGTGCGGGTCTGTTAAGACCCCCAGTTTTTCATCCTGCGCCTCCGTGGGATCTAGATTTGGTGCTTCGTGCATTAACATCTTCCCCTTCGAACCGGCTGCTACATGTGAGTTAAAATATCTGTCTTGGAAAACGGCCTTCTTAGTTGCAATTACTTCTGCAAGAAGAGTTTCAGAGCTTCAAGCCCTGTCTATCAGACCACCGTACTTGATTTTTCACAAGGATAGAGTATCACTTAGACCTAATCCATCCTTCGTCCCAAAGGTCTGTTCTAATTTCTGTCTCCAACAATCCCTAGAGCTACTAGTTTTCTTTCCAAAATTCTCCAATGAAGCTGAATACACTCTCCATAAATTGGATGTTCACAGGCAATTGCGCTTCTATTTAGACAGGACTCAACAAATTGTAAGTCAGACCAATTGTTTGTGTCCTTCTCAGACAATAAATTGGGCAAAACCATTACAAAAGCTACTATCTCCAAATGGATTAGAGATTGTATAACTCAGGCTTATTCTTCTTCGAATAAGCAACTTACAACATCTATCAAAGCTCACTCTACCAGAGCTATGGCGACTTCTATAGCCTTTCATTCCAAGCTTGCTATCTCGGAGATTTGTGCTGCGGCTACTTGGTCCAATCCGCACACTTTCATTTCCCACTACAAATTGGATGTGGCATCTAAAGGGCGAGCATCATTTGGTTCCACGGTACTCAGGAGTGTTTTCCAGTGAGCCACCCAGGATTTAGGTGCTAGGGACGCTGTCCCATTAGTCAGAATGTAGGTGAGATAGGATCACATAACATCTTTTAGTTATGTACTCACCATAACTTCAGATGTTTGGGATCCATCTCGCCTACATTCCTAATACCCACCCTCCTTCCCCCTGCCTTGGAGATCAGAAGAGATTGAACGGTTTGAGTTCTACTGTTTTATCTTGTTTCATCTGACGATGTTATATAAGCAGGGCGTGCATGTGTGCATGTGTGCGGACAAACTAGATCTGGGGGATTGGTAGTGGTGCATCCTGGGATATAGTAAGCTCAGCCAATAAGAGACTTCGCTCTTTGGCATAAGCGTGCCGAGTCGGAGCCGAGGGATCGGCTCCGAACCCATCAGTCAGAATGTAGGCGAGATGGATCCCAAACATCTGAAGTTATGGTGAGTACATAACTAAAAGTTTAACTTGTGGGAAACAAATACCTCATAAGGATTTCCGTTCTTACTGCCTTCCTTGCTTAGACACAGACCACGACGTATCAGCTTGTTTAGCCTGTGCCTCCTTCAACCGACGGACTCTTAGACGTCGGTCGGAGTTTGCAGAAGAGTTTTTCGGATCCGCTTTTGCATATAAAATGCCGTCGGAAACTCCGACTACGCATATGGCCAAAAAACGCAGGGAAAAGGACTGACACTCGCGGCCTGCGGTTTTGGCTGAACACGGTTAGGCCTACCGCGAGTGTCTCTGTTTCGGCTGAAACAGAGTCCTCGGTCCTTACTTCTACCGAAGTCATACCTCCGACAACCGAGGCCAGAGAGGCCCCGGCTGAGTCGGCTTCAGAAATACCTACCGAAGCTAGCGCACAAGAATTGTCCGACACCATTCCATTGGACATTTCTACACCTGCACGTGGGGCAGCTAGGCCCCCTGCTTCTATGTCTATTAAGGCCTTCTCCAGGACTAAAGCTGCCAAAATTTCAAAAGCTTTACCTGCCAAATCTACTTCTCAGAGGCCTCCCTCAAGTTCTCGGATTCTCAGTCTTGCTGAGGACCTTATATCCTTGATTAGGGGTTCCCAACCTCACCCAGACAGGGCCTCCCAACCTCCACCTGACAAAAGGCCTAGGACTGAACCCTCTGAACCTCTCTCCTCTGATTACTCCTCGGATGGATCTGATTTGTCAGACCATCAGGAAGGGGCCTATTCGCCTTATGAGGATTCAGATGCAGAAGACTCTATCCCTTCGGCCTCCCCTCCTGAAGAATTTTCCTTTGGGGAGACTTTGCACTCAATGAGGGAACACTTTCAATGGCAGGGTCAGGATTTTTCTGAATCTAGAAAAAGATTAAGGACATTTTTACATTTGCCCCCAGCATAGGCCCTTAGCCATACCACCTGTGTTAACTGTAATTGATGATGTGTATAATGATGTCAGTTCTGCCCCTGATTCTCTTCCCCCGGCCCCTGCCAAACCTGACAGATATTACAGGGTCCCGGATTCTCACTTCCACCTGTATAAAGCCCATGCTGCAGACCCAGAAACTATTTCTCAGGGCCCAAAAGGTTTTGCAGCTGCCACTGCCAAAAATCCCCTACCCTCTGAAAGAGAGTCAAGAGCATTAGAGAGATGGAGTAAAAAGGTTTATGCATCTGCTACTCTTTCTGCCAGGGCATTAAACTGTCAATTCCATATGATACAGTACCAATAATACGTGTTAGATCAGCTGAATAAGATGCTTTCTTCTCCTGAACCTTTAGACCGCAAATCCCTTCAGGATTTGGTACACAACTCTCAGCAGGTCAGTAATCATTTCTTAAAATGTGGCTATGATGCACTGGAGGCTTCATTTAGATCAGCTATGACTGGGGCAGTAATTTGTAGGCATGCCTGGCTAAAAGAGCAATCCTTGCCAGACCATGTCAAGGCTAAACTCCTAGATGCTCCAATGGAGAAACAAAGTTTATTTGGCTCCCCTGCACAGGAGATTCTAAAGAAAGTGGAAGAAAAAGCAAAATCTGTGCAAACCGTAAAGGATTTTCTGCAGGTTCAACCTCCGAGGTTCAGCAGAAACTGGCCTTCAAAGAATTGGTCCTTTCCAGACACCTCCAGAGCACAGAGGGGCAGGAATAGACGCCCAAGAGGCAGAGGTCAATCAAAGGGTGCCTACAGGGGTCGTCAGTGGCAGCCTGCCAACCAGAGGAGTAGTGCCACAGCTACTACAACCACTTCCACAGGACAGACACAATGACTTGACTCTGATTCCGCCTACCATGGAACAACTGGAAGCACCCTTGGGCGGAAAGCTGGCTTTATTCTCAAAAAACTGGCATTGCATTACAAAGGACACATGGACATTGCAAACAATAGTCAAAGGATACAGGTTTCACTTCCACACTTTACCAAAAAGGAGCGGAATGCCAAACCTTCCACCAAACCAGAAGCCAGAGGCTTTAAGACAAATCAACAACTTACTTCAGATGAAAGCGATAGAAAGGGTACCATCTATGGAACAAGGCCAAGGATTTTACTCCAGACTATTCCTTGTGCCAAGAAAAAGAAAACCAATGGAGGCCTATTCTTGACTTGTCCGCACTGAACACATATCTCATTGTGCCAAAATTCAAAATTCTGACCCTACAGCAACTTCTTCCCATGTTGGGCAAGGAGTCTTGGCTGGTGACTCTAGATCTCAAGGAGGCATACCTGCACGTCCCTATCCGACCAGATTGCAGAAGACACCTCGGATTTCTTGCAGGATCAGAGCATTATCAATTCTCAGCATTGCCCTTTGGCTTATCTACTGCACCCAGAGTATTCACGAAATGCCTGGCATCAGTAATTGCACATTGCAGGCTTCAGGGAATTCAAATCTACCCATACCTGGACGACTGCCTAATACAAGCGGACAACGAGACAAAATTGATAAAGGATTTGGCCCATGTCATACACCTGTTACAGGCCTTGGGATACACAGTCAACATCCAAAATTCAAGACTAGTGCCATCCCAAAGGATAACCTTTTTGGGTGCGGATCTGGACACAATAACTCAGATGGCTTTTCTCACAGAAGAAAAACAAAAACAACTTCCAGATTACTTCATGACTTTGACAAGACAAGCTCAGCTTACTGCAAGGAAAGTCCTGCAGGCCCTGGGTTACATGGCATCCTGCATAATCTTGATCCCGCATGCCAGGCTGCATATGAGGAAATTACAGTGGTACCTAAGGAATGTGTGGTCTCAGCACAGGCACAGTCTAGAAACCATGATACCAATCATTCCATGCCTTCAAAAGGAATTCCTGTGGTGGGCTCAGGCCTGCCAGTCCAACAGAGGGTTGCCTTTCAAAAAACCATAACCAAGGCAGACCATCACCACGGACGCCTCAGACATAGGATGGGGAGCACACATGGAGGACAAATGTATCCAAGGCCTATGGTCTCAAGACCAGCTAAACTTGCACATAAACCAAAAGGAGATGCTGGCAGTGAAGCATGCAATCGAGGCATTCAAATCATTCCTCCAGCAAGGACACCTGCTGATAAGGACAGACAACACCACGGTCATGTGGTACATAAACAAACAGGGAGGCACGCATTCCTACCCTCTATGCCGGATGGCAATGGATCTGTGGAACCTAGGCCTGAATCTCAATATCCAGCTGCAGGCCAAATTCGTACCAGGAAAAGAAAATTCACTAGCAGACAGCTTAAGCAGAACTACCACGGATGCTCATGAATGGATGCTGCATCCAGACACCTTCAAACTCATAACAAAGAAATGGGGAATGCCAGACATAGACCTGTTCGCCTCCCCACTCAACCACCAACTGAAGAAATTCTGCTCAAGGACATACCACCCACAAGCCTGGAGGGTGGACTCTCTCTCTTTCAGCTGGAATGCCCTAACAGTGTATGCATTTCAACCTCTCCCATTGATGTACAAAGTTCTACTGAAGATCAGGGAGGAACAGCCAAAGGTGATACTAATACCTCCGGACTGGCCAAGGCAACACTGGTATCCGCTACTGAGAAGCATGTCTCGGGCGAACTCATGCCCTCTTCTTCTAACGCAGAACAATTTCAAGACCCTGCATCCAAACTTGAAAACATTGCAGCTAACTGCCTGGAAAATTGCTTAAAACCAAACCAAACTGTCTTCTCAGAGGGTCAAGGACATTATCCTGGAGGCTCGCAGACCCTCCACAAGGAAGACATACTCGGCTAAATGGAAGAGATTCCTCATTTGGAGCACATCAAAGGGTACAGATGTCACAGTGGCAAACCTAGCACACATCCTAGAATACTTAGCAGAATTGTTCCACAATGGCCTGTCCTACTCTTCCATTAATATTCATGCTTCAGCAATTTCAGCAGAATACAATATGAATCCTCCTATCTTCTCTCACCCTCTTCTCAGACAATTTTTAAGAGGGATCAAAAATGTAAAACCTCCAAGAACACCCCCTCTGCCTGCATGGGATCTCAATTTTGTGCTGGAAAAATTGACACTACCTCCTTTTGAACCAGCAGCATCAGCAGACTTAGTTCTTATCTTGGAAAACTGCTTTCCTTCTGGCAATCACTTCAGCAAGAAGAGTATCTGAGTTACAGGCATTAATGGCAGTGCAGCCTTTCCTTATTTTTCACCAGGATAGAGTGTCTCTGAGAACCAATCCTACCTTCATGCCAAAGGTGGTATCCAGGGTATCCTTGAACCAAGCTATTCATTTGCCTACGTTCTTCCCTAACCCACAGAACAAGGGGGAAAAACTATTGCACACCTTGGATGTACACAGACAATTATGCTACTATCTGGACAGAACTAAAACCAGCAGAAAAACTGACCAACTTTTTGTAGCATATGCAACTGGGGTGCAAGGAAAAGCAATTTCCAAACAGACAATTTCAAAATGGATAGGAAATTGCATTTGCTTTTGCTACTCTTTTCATGGAAAGACAGCTCCTGAAAATATCAGGCCTCATTCCGCAAGAGCCACAGCCACCACTACAGCTTTCCTACGAGGGGTGGCTACCAAGGACATTTTAGAAGCTGCTACTTGGAGCTCCGTGCATACATTTGCCAAGCATTACAATCTACCTTTAGACTCCAGATCCCGAGCAGGCTTTGCAACTGCAGTTTTGCAGGGGATCTTAACTACACCATCCTTATCTTAGTACCTCCTCCCCCAGTTTGGCTATGGTATTCTACCCATATGTTATAACTGCAGATGCATCCTTGAAGGACATAGTACAGTTTTGTACCTACCATAAATGTAGATGTCTGATAGGTATGCATCTGCAGTCAGGATTACCCTCCCTCCTTCCCCTCTGTGGTATTCCTAGGGTGCTTACCCCTCTTTCAGCTAGCTGGGGGAATCTATTATGGTGTATTTGTTTGGTTGTATATATGTATATATTTATTGTTTGCTACTGTTTGGAACTTAAAACATTTATCCAAATTTAGCCTTCCTAGAGGGCACCTGGCATCTGGGGCAAGAAACACTGAGGAAAATGGCGTTGGCTGATGCCTTTATACCCCAGAAGCTCTGACGTCGGGGAAAGTGCGACATCAGCCGAGGCCAGACCCAGACTTTGGAATCCGGCCGACCGAAGGGCTGCCTGAGGCAGGACAACCCATATGTTATGACTGCAGATGCATACCTATCTGACATCTACATTTATGGTAGGTACAAAACTGTACTTTCTGACCCTCCAGACTACATATATTCTGTCAGAACAGAACAATATAACAGCCACATTGACCAGGCCCAGGACAGACCCTCACAAATGGAAGTTGCACCCAGTCTTCCAGGATTTGATCACTGTGTAGGGACCTCCTAGATGTAGATCTGTTTGCCTCAAGTCACAGTAGTCCAGGTCTTCTTGTACAAAGGCCTGTAAGACATAAGCCTTTTCGTTTCCATGAATGATCCTGTATGTTTTTCCTCTGATAACCAGAGTTCTTCTAAAGATTCAAAATGGCTGTCTATGAATAGTGGTAATCCCCCTTTGGCTCAGACAGTTTATTAACATAAACTTCCTCACAGAATGGACTTGCACAAGATGGGGGATGGGTTGTTTGAAATACCACAACTTTTAGTTTAATTCAGCAAGAATGTCCTTTACAAAGCACAGCAAAATGGATTCCTAATATGGGGAGATGGGTAGAGCAGGTCTCCTGCAGGGCTTCCTAAGCTGGAATATCTGCCCTTTCTTTGTAGCAGAGGATACCTTTTTTAGAACTCCTGCAATAATCCTATTTAAATGTTACTCTTATGGGAGAGCATCTACTCATTGTAAGGACAATTACTACAGACAAGAGTGTTTCTTTTGTGATGCTGCTATACTTGTGCTTAATTTACTTGTTACACAGAATTTGAGGTATTACTACTATTGATTTTCATAAAAGCCACAGTGGTGCAGTGGTAGCGTTGTTGCCTCACAGCAAGAGGATGTCCTTCAAGGATGCATCTGCAGTCCTTACAAATGGGTCAGGCAGCCCTTCGGTCGGCCGGATTCCAAAGTCTGGGTCTGGCCTCGGCTGATGTCGCACTTCACCCGACGTCATAGCTGCAGTTATTCGGGTATAAAGGTATCAGCCGACGCCATCTTCCTCAGTCTTTCTTGCGCGTGGCCAAGCAGAAGCTGTTCGCAAGTGCCGGTCTGTCAGAACCAGAGATTACTACTACCGAAGACTTCTAAAAAGCTAAGTACCCCGTTGGGGACTCTTTCTTGCCTCGGCCGATGTCAGAAAAAGTGAATAACTGTTTAACTTGTGGGAAACAAATACCTCATAAAGATTTCCACTCTTACTGCTTACCTTGTTTAGGCCCAGACCACGACGTAGCAGCTTGTCTAGTCTGTGCTGCTTTCAACCGGCGGACGCTTAGACGTCGGTCGGAATTTGCTGAGGAGTTTTTCGGCTCCGCTTTTGCTTACATTATGCCGTCGGATACTCCGACTACGCAAATATCTAAGAAACGCAAGGAAAAGGACCGACACTCGCGGTCCGCAGTTTCGGCCGAAACCGCGGTTAAGCCAACCGCGAGTGTCTCTGTTTCGGCTGAAACAGAGTCCACGGTTCTTCCTTCGGCCGAAAGCTTACCTCCTACCGAAAGCTTACCTCCTACCGAGGCCTCATCCAGAATGGCTGAATCTGCCACTGAAATCACACCCGCTCTTGCAGGTTCACAGGATTTATCTGATACTATCCCTTTGGATATTTCTACCCCCTGCACGTGGAGCTGCTAGGCCACCTGCATCCATGTCGATTAAGGCCTTTGCCAGGGCTAAAGCAGCAAAATCTACCACAACTGTGCCTGCTAAGACCCCCTCTCACAGGCCTAGCTCTAGTTCACAAATGCTTAGTCTAGCAGAGGATCTCATTTCTTTGATCCGGGGATCCCAACCACACCCAGACAGGGCCTCTCACCCACCTCCAGAGAAGAGGCCTAGAGTAGAGCCCCCTGAGTCAGTTTCTTCAGATGACTCCTCTGATGAATCAGATAATTCAAACCCTCCAGAGGGCCCTTTTTCTCCTTATGAGGACTCTGATGCAGAAGAGTCCATTCCTTCTGCCTCTCCGCCTGAGGAATTTTCTTTTGGGGAAACCTTGCATGCTATGAGGGAACAATTTTAATGGCAGGGCCAGGATTTTTCAGACTCTAGGAAAAGGCTTAGAACCTTTTTGCATTTGCCACAGCGTAGGCCTATAGCCATTCCTCCAGTACTTACTGTTGTGGATGATGCATTTAATGATGCTTTTACTGCTCCTGATTCTCTTCCTCCGGCCCCTGCTAAGCCCGATAGGTACTACAGGGTTCCGGACACACATTATCATTTGTATAAGGCTCCCTTTGCAGATCCCGAAACTATCTCCCAGGGACCCAAGGCTGTAGCAGCTACCTCTGCCAAAAACCCCCTCCCTTCTGAAAGGGAATCTAGGGCCTTAGAGAGATGGGGTAAAAAAGTTTACACTTCTGCTACTCTTTCAGCTAGGGCCTTGAACTGTCAATTCCACATGATTCAGTATCAGGAATTTATGTTAGACCAGTTAACTAAAAAACTGTCCTCGGATGAACCATTAGACAAAAATCTGTTCAGGAAATGGTACATAACATTCAGCAGGTCAGTAATCATTCCTTAAAATGCGGCTATGATGCACTGGAGGCTTCCTTTAGATCAGCCATGACTGGTACAGTGATCAGAAGACATGCATGGTTAAAAGAGCAGCCCTTACCAGACCATGTTAAATCAAAGCTCCTAGATGCTCCCATGGATAAGCTCAATTTGTTTGGCTCCCCTGCACAGCAGGTGCTGAAGAAGGTGGAAGAGAAAGCAAAATCTGTCCAGACAGTCAAGGATTTCTTGCAGGTCCAGCCTCCAAGGTTTAGCAGAAACTGGCCTTCCAAGAATTGGTCCTTTCCAGACACCTCCAGAGCTCAGAGAGGCAGGAATAGGCTCAAGAGGCAGGGGTCAATCCAGAGGTGCCTACAGGGGACGCCAGTGGCAGGCTAACAACCAGCGAGGTACAGCCACAGATCCAGCCACCACCACTTCCACAGGACAATCACAGTGACTTGGCTCTGGCACCGCCTACCAGGGAACAACTAGAAGCACCCTTAGGCGGGAAGCTAGCCTTGTTTTCAGTAAACTGGCATTACATCACAGGAGACAAATGGATTTTACAGACAATAGACCAAGGTTACAGGTTTCACTTCCATACTCTACCAAGGAAGAGAGGAATGCCAAACCTACCTCCAAATCAGAAGACAGAAGCTCTAGAACAAATAACTCACTTACTAAGGATGAGAGCTGTAGAAAGGGTACCATCTATGGAACAAGGGCAAGGATTTTACTCCAGACTCTTCCTGGTACCAAGAAAAGAAAACCAATGGAGACCTATTCTCGACCTGTCCGCTTTAAACACATACCTCATTGTTCCAAAATTAAAAATGCAGATCCTACAGCAACTTCTTCCCATGCTGGGCAAGGAGTCTTGGCTGGTAACTCTAGATCTCAAGGAGGCATACCTGCACGTCCCCATACGACCAAATTGCAGAAGATACCTCAGATTTCTTGCAGGATCAGAGCATTATCAATTCTCAGCATTGCCCTTTGGCTTATCTACTGCGCCCAGAGTATTCACGAAATGCCTGGCATCAGTAATTGCTCATTGCAGGCTTCAGGGAATTCAAATTTACCCTTACCTGGACGACTGCCTGTTACAAGCAGACAACAAAAACAAATTAACAAAAGACTTGAAAAGGGTCATTCATCTACTGCAAGCCCTGGGATACACAGTCAATATAAAAAAGTCTAGGCTGATACCATCCCAAAGGATAACCTTCTTGGGTGCAGAGCTGGACACATCAAGACAAATGGCATTCCTAACAGTAGAAAAACAGGAGCAACTCCCTCTCTACTTCATGACATTAACAAAGCAGAACCAGCTAACAGCAAGAAAAGTCCTGCAAGCCTTGGGTTTCATGGCATCCTGCATAATATTGATTCCACATGCCAGACTACATATGAGAAAGTTACAGTGGTACCTAAGGAATTTATGGTCTCAGCAC
Organism: Protopterus annectens; assembly: GCF_019279795.1. NCBI lineage: Eukaryota > Metazoa > Chordata > Ceratodontiformes > Protopteridae > Protopterus > Protopterus annectens. The sequence continues at coordinate 307,621,756 of NC_056737.1, forward strand.
AAGCACAGCCTAGAAACCCAATTTCCAATAATTCCATGCCTGAAGCAAGAATTCCAATGGTGGGCTCAGGCCTGTCAATCAAACAAAGGACTGCCCTTCCACAGCACTCAACCAAGCCAGACCATCACAACGGACGCCTCAGACCTCGGTTGGGGGGCACACATGCTGGGCAAGTGCATACAAGGCTTATGGACTCAAGACCAGCTGCACCTACACATAAATCAAAAGGAAATGCTGGCAGTAAAACTGGCAATTCAGACATTCAGACCATTTCTTCGACAGGGTCAACTGTTGATAAGGACGGACAACACTACAGTTATGTGGTACATCAACAAACAGGGAGGCACACATTCATACCCTCTATGTCGGATGGCAATGGACCTCTGGAATGTGGCCCTGAGCTTCAACATACAGTTACAAGCAATTTTTGTGCCAGGAAAAGAAAATATACTAGCAGACATCCTAAGCAGAACTACCACGGATGCCCACGAATGGATGCTGCATCCGGACATCTTCAAAACCATTACAGGGAAATGGGGACTACCAGAAATAGACTTATTTGCATCCCCACACAATCACCAACTGAAAAAATTCTGCACGAGGACATACCACCCACTTGCTTGGAAAGTGGACTCCCTATCTTTCAGTTGGAAAAACCTGACAGCATATGCATTCCCACCTCTTCCTTTGATGCACAAGGTGCTATTGAAGATCAAAGAAGACCGTCCAAGGATCATCCTGATAGCTCCAGACTGGCCAAGGCAACATTGGTACCCATTACTGAGGAGCATGTCTCGGGAACAAATATGGCCTCTGCCCCTAGTTCCCTTACTGTTAACACAGAACAACTTCAAAACCCTGCATCCAAACCTGAAAACACTGCAGCTGGCTGCCTGGAACATTGCATAAGACCAAATAACCCAGATTTATCTCAAAGGGTTAAAGACATTATCTTGGAGGCTCGCAGACCCTCAACAAGAAAAAAATATTCAGCAAAATGGAAAAGATATCTCATTTGGAGTACTGCAAAAGGAGAAAATGTGTCACTGGCAAACATAGCTAACATCCTGGAATACTTGGCAGAGCTCTTCCACAATGGCCTGTCCTATTCTTCCATTAAGATTCATGCATCAGCTATTTCAGCAGAATACAACTTGGATCCTCCAGTCTTCTCACATCCTCTGCTCAGGCAGTTTCTGAGAGGAATTAAAAATGTAAAACCACCTAGGAAGCCACCATTGCCAGCATGGGACTTGAACTTTGTGCTAGAAAAGTTGACTCTCCCTCCTTTCGAGCCAGCAGCAACAGCAGAATTACAGTACTTATCATGGAAAACTGCTTTCCTGCTTGCAATCACTTCAGCAAGAAGGGTTTCTGAACTACAGGCATTAATGGCAGTACAGCCCTTCCTGATCTTCCATCAAGATAGTGTCCATGAGAACTAATCCTACTTTTATGCCAAAGGTGGTCTCCAGGGTATCTTTAAACCAAGCTATCCACCTGCCTACATTCTTCCCCAACCCACAGAACAGGGGAGAAAGACTGTTGCATACCTTGGATGTACATAGACAATTACGTTACTACCTGGACAGGACCAAGAGCAATAGAAAAACTGACCAGCTACTGGTAGCATATGCAACAGGAATGGAAGGAAAAGCAATTTCAAAACAGACAATCTCTAAGTGGATAGGAAATTGCATTAGATTTTGTTACTCTTACCATGGGAAGAAAACTCCAGAAAACATCAGACCTCACTCTACAAGGGCTACAGCCACTACCACAGCTTTTTTACGAGGAGTGGCTACAAAAGACATTTTAGAGGCTGCTACTTGGAGCTCCGTGCATACATTTGCCAAGCATTATAATTTACCCTTATACTCCAGATCCCGAGCAGGTTTTGCCACTGCTGTTTTGCAAGGGATCTTAACTACACCATAATCTTATTACTCCTCCTCCCCCAGTTTGGCTATGGTATTCTACCCATTTGTAAGGACTGCAGATGCATCCTTGAATGACATAGTACAGTTCTGTACCTACCATAAATGTAGATGTCCAATAGGCATGCATCTGCAGTCAGGATTACCCTCCCTCCTTCCCCTCTGAGGTACTCCTAGGGTATTTACCCATCTTCTAGCTAGCTGGGGGAATCTATTATGGTGTATTTGTTTGTATATATGTATATACATGTTTATTTTTATTTGCTCTCTCTTATTTGGAAACTTTTGCAATTATCCAAATTTAGCCTTCCTAGAGGGCACCTGGCATCTGGGGCAAGAAACACTGAGGAAGATGGCGTCGGCTGATACCTTTATACCCGAATAACTGCAGCTATGACGTCGGGTGAAGTGCGACATCAGCCGAGGCCAGACTCAGACTTTGAAATCCGGCCGACCGAAGGGCTGCCTGACGACAGGACAACCCATTTGTAAGGACTGCAGATGCATGCCTATCGGACATCTACATTTATGGTAGGTACAAAACTGTACTTTCTTCAGTTCGATTCTCGGCTAGAGCGCCTTCTGTGTGGAGTCTGCATGTCCTCCCCGTGGTCAAGCATGCTTTCACTGAAGGTTGGGCGTAGAGCTGGCACCTCTGCACCCGTAAAAAATCTACTGCCAATCATTAGCAGACCGGAGTTCTGCTGTGGCGACCCCTAACTGGGAAAAGCCCAAAGAAGAACAAACTACTATTGATTTTCACAATGAATCAGAGTGATAGTTTGGTGCTTATTTATATTCACTCCCAGCTTCCCCTTCTGAGGCTGCATAGGTAAACAGAATTGTTTATTGGCTGTTTTGGGCTAATTCCTAGCACTTTTCAAGTCCCCTGCTTTAAAATCCGCTTTAGCACTGATTTGTGCATCGAGCAATGTCGTGCAGCACTGTTTAAGCAGTTTTAAACAATTCCCGGCTCCACAAAGTCAGCTTTTCAATTTTTCCCTTAGAACTAGTCAAACTCTCCAGCACTTGCTCAAATTTCTCAGTAAGCACGAACAAATTTTAGCACTACACCCCCTGATACTATCCAGAAGTGCAAGGTTCCCTATTCGTCCATTCCAGTCAATCAATAAACCAGTTCCTTAAACTATCCAGGCATGTCCAAAGCGCAGTTTCAGGTATACTCTCCAGTCCAGTTGGTGAATCTGGGAATCTTGAGGCAATGTTACAATTGTCTTATGTACACAGACATCCCTCTCCATCTTCCAACAAACTCAAATATTTGTGAGAGATGCAACTATACAGCCAAACTGGAGACCGATCACTCTCAAGCCAAGACTGGCGCACACAATCAGGAGGAGAAGGAAGCCACTCACACCACAAAACCAGTCTCACATAGACCAAATGCACCAGCAAACAAGACACACAAACTCACAAAAACATACTCGGAGGCTCTAAATAAAAATCTGCCAAAGTAGCAGAGACCTCCAAAGCAGACGCCCAAGCAACTGCCACCCCACAACAACTTACACGCATCACATACTTCACGAAGTCAGTGTGCCACAGTCGCAGCCCCAAAGGCTAAATAACGCACCTAATACACTGGTAATTGGAGAGAGTATAGTCAGGCACACTGAAGTCCCACTCACCAGACTGAACAAGGAGAAGGTCACTGTAAGCTGCCCGTCAGGAGCCAGGATCCGCCACATAACACAGGCACTCAGGTCACACCATAGCAGGTACTAATATGACTCTGTCATTGTCCATGTTGGTGTGAATGACCTGAGACGTACCTCCCTGGACTACATAAAGAGATGTAGAGGAGCTCTCTGATCATGTAGCCCAGGCTGGTATGACCCTGAGTAGCATATTGCCCTCACCAAGAATGATACCGCAGTATAAAGACAAAATGATCAATTTTAACAATTGGCTAAGCTATTGGTGTCATTCTAAGGGGATCCAGTGTCTGTCAGCCTGGGATGACATGCTAGATAAGCCACGTTGCTTCGCCAGGGACGGCTTGCACCTGTCACCTTTGGACTTTCGAATACTGGCTAAGGCTCTTGCCATCCCCATAGTGCCTTTTTTAGGCAAAGCCCAAAAGACAAACCCACCTCCATAGACAATACCAGAAACAAAAAAAACTAAGGGTAATGCTACTCAACGCCAGAAGTCTAAACCTCAAGATGCATGCGCTCGAGGCACTCCTCAGTATGGGGAAAATCGATATCTGTGCAGGAATAGAAACCTGGTTCAATGCTCCAGAGAGCACCCCAGCGCTACCAGGATTCAACTCATACCATTCTTTTTGGCCCCAGAACTCGGACCGGACTACTAAAGGCGGGGGAGTATCCATTTTCCTCAGATACCCACACCTCCAGGTTAGTGGCATTGCACGAGGCAGCAGAAACCATCCACGTGCAACTAACAGTAGGCAAAACTGCTTTTCAGTTCATAGCCTGCTACAGATCACCCACCTTGTCTCGGGAACCCTACACGGCATTCCTGAGAATACTAGAGAATATGAAGGTCTCACCCAACACAATGATATTGGGGGCTTTCAACTACCCAAACATTGACTGGGAAAACTACTCAAGTCCCAACTCTTTTGCCCAACGGTTCCTGGAGTTTATCAACTCAAATGCTATGGAACAACTGGTCACCACTCCCACAATAGAGGACAACATATTGGACTTGGTCTTCACCAACATGGGGGCTCAATGTTCCACACCAGAGGTAAATCCCTCATTGGTAAAATCAGACCATAAACCTGTCACAATGGACATCCGCATCCCGACCCCACCCCCAGCAAAGGAAACCACTGTGAAAAATTTTTCAAAAGCAAACTTCACACTTCTCAAGACCGAGATGGAAAGTTTTAAAGCCCCCGAGCTAATGAAAAATGGTACCCAAACCACAGAATCCTTTACAAATGCATTCTATGAGCACCTACAGGAATGCATGGATCGTGCCATCCCAAGTAAAACAAAGGCTCACTCCTCCAAGAACAGGAGGCCAGTCTGGTGGACCCCGGCCATAAACAAGCTATACAACAGGAGGAGGAAGCTATTACATGACAAGGCAAAATCCCATAAAGGGAAAGCATCCTTGATCAGTACCAGTAAGGAACTTCGATCCCTCATAAAATCATCAAAAGCCAGCTTCGAAAGAAAGATCGCCAAAGACTCTAAAGATAATCAACAAGGCATTCTTTAGCTACGTCAAAAATCTGGGTGGCAGCTCTCTGGTATACTCTGAGCTGGTGCATAATGGCACAAAATACACTGAACCCACAGACATTGCCAACATCCTGGCGGACAGGTTCAGTGCAAACTTCATCCCCCCCTTCACCCCCAAAAGGTCCTGTGTCTATCTTTTTTCCTGCACTACCTTTTTTCATCCAGTGAATAAATATAGAAGCAAATATATATGCAGACTGTAGAACTACTGACATTGCATATTTGACAAAAACTGAAATATACTAAGCATACTATATAGGTAAAACGAATAGGATGCTAAAAGAACTTATTCTAGAACATATGAGAGACATTGCGACAGGTAAAGAAACTAATGCTCTAGCCAAACGTATTCAAAAAGAAGGGAAAGATCATAATTTTAAATTCTTTGTGCTTGAGGTAGTTAAGAAAGGCCTTAGAGGAGGTGGTATAAAAATAAAACTGAAGAACTAGAACAGAAGTGGATTTTAAAATTAAATGCAGATAAACATCCAGGAATAAATGATGCAGTATCACTTAAAGCACAACGTTTGAAGCACTAAATGTTTATTTATGATTTTAATATGACATTTAATTATATCCATGCCTTATTATATAATATGTTGCCTTTGCTTTATGTCTATATTTATAATGAATTCAATTATATTAAATGAAATTAAGAATTTTGTCTGCCAAATGGTTGTGATCTAGCTTAGTTAGGCCTATATTATAATAATATGCACACACATTATATATATATATATCTATATATATATATATATATATATATATATATATATATATATATATATATATATATATATATATATATATACTGAGCTGTTTTTTATAAGTAATTTGTTTAGATATAAGCTGATACAAAAGAATGGCAAAGTAAGAAGTTTTGGATTTTTAAAGTTTTTATTGAAAGGGAACCACTCCCATGTTTTAATTAGGTAATTGTGATTAATTAATTGCAATGTGTTAATGACTGAAGGTTTAAAATGCTTGGTTAGATAAGATGACATTGTAATAGTCTGAAGAAGCGATGTGGGTAGATCGTGAAAGCGCTTACTCTCTTTTTGTATAAATAAAAGGTAAATCTGTTGTGAAACTCTGCAACTTCTTTATTTTACTATTTAGGCTTATAAATGCCCTAGGTCAGCTAGCCTAGTTACCTACCTATGAAGAATTGTATCTTTTTAGGCAGGGTTGCCATACGTCCCTATTTGAGCTGGACTGTCCTAAGATCAGCAGCCCAATCCAGAGTCCCACACTGCCTGTTTAAATCTCCATGAAACAGGCTCCGCTTTGTGATTTTTGACTGGCTCCTATGCTGGCATATGGGCCAATCATAAATTGAGCTTAGCCATTTCTGCTCAGTGAGAAACAGCAGTCTGTTCTGCATTGAGCAGAAGAGGCTCTGCTGTGCGATTTTTGATTGGCTCGTATACCAGCATATGAACCAAAGGAACCACTTCTGTGTAATGTGGAAGAGCAGGCAGTTCCGCATGAGACTTATTTTTTTTTTCCTTTACTTAGTGTGAAAGACCTTTTTTGTCCCTACCTGTCCATTTACAAATCTGGCAACCCTGCTTATAGGCCAGGTTCAGCCTCATGGCCAAGACTGGTTGCTTTTCTGACTGTATTCTATTCACAGCTGTATTCTTGACACAATTACCCTGTTTTTCAATCATCTATTCTAATAGTGAGTATCATACATGATTGTATTTTCACACAAGTAGCACTTTGCTACTTATATGATTAAATAAATGTATTCCTCAGAATGGCAAACTGTTGTAGTAAAGAATTGTATTTAAGGTTTCTTTTGACTTCCTATGATATTTCTATTCAAGACTTGTATACAATACTATTAGCAGATGCTAGCTTATGGAGAAACCTAGTAACTGTTGTTTTTAATGTTTCAGAGAGGACAGGAGAGAGAAGCTCAAAGAAGAAAGAAATGAGAAGAAGCAAAATGTAATTAAAGTGCGCAGAGGCCTAGTTATGTCTTAAAAAAATCATGTCTATTTTGTAAATAGTAATGTGCTTTTACTTTTTTACATAAATACATCTGTATAGCTTCAACTTTATGCTTTTTAAAAGCAGAATTGATAATGCACTTCTGTATTTATTTTTAACTTTGGGATTTGAAGCAGTCCATTCAAACCGAAATGAAGAGCAGTCCTCTGTACCTGCTTGCCTAACATGCAATACAATCAGGATAAAATTGCCCCACTTATTGATACTGCATGACTGTCACCACACATCTCCTTTCATGTGCATAGAATGTGTCTGTATTAATCTGTAAAAGATAGTAATGAATAGCTTGCTTTGTATACTGACTTCGGGAGACGGGCAAGATGCGAGTTGCTTACCCTAGCAAACCATGATGACCATAGGGACAGAGCTGCATTTAACTTGTGAATTCTCAACATAATGCAAACCACTTAAAGCATTTTCTTAGCAACAGCAACATTTGTAGTTAGAAGTCTTACAGGGTTTAAGTATGTTGGCCTAAAAAAAAAAGCTATAATTCATAAAACTATGGCAATGGGGAAAAAGACCCATATCAGTGCGCAAAAAATAAAAATGTCCTTGCAGGGATGCCCCCCATTACTAATAGTAGCTATGGAACTTGAACATTGATGAAACTGCTGTCAGCCAAGTAGCCACGTGGGAAATCTTTCTTTAAGGAGGGTCATTGTAGCAGTAATTCATAAGCTACCTCCAATACCTCTGCAAATCAGCTTTTTTATGGCCTAAATCTCCATGTATGGACCAATGTGAGCGTTTTGTACAAGTATGTAGTAATGAGTGGCAGGTGTCCTCTATATCAAAGCATTTACTTCTAATAAAAAAAAAAAAACTTGTGTCTTTGAGATACTGGACAGTTGACTGCATTTTGATATGCTAGCAATTTGTGTCCATTCTTGGCCTACTTTCTAGGTGTAAATTCTCTAGTGCTGCTTGTATTTTGACATTATCCACAGGAGTGTAATGATGTCCCCTCAGAAGTCTCTTATTTGGTAGAAAATTTGCACCAGAAGTTTATTTTTGATGCGTTTATCTAGAATTTTTATAGCATCAATTATTGTACTATAATTTTAATACCAGTAGTCTTAAGGTCTGGTACTCTTAAAGCAGACCAGTCTTTCTTGGTACAGAAAACATTACAGTACCAGAAGTGTAACAAACTGCAAGTTATCAAGTCAGAAAAAATAATAGAATAGGTACAATACCAGTAACTTTTAAAAACAAGAAACCTAGAAAAGTTGCAAAATCAAACAAGTTGTTGGGGAGAAATCCATGAATTGAATTTCCTTAAGTTAATTTAAAAATAAACACACAGGCTCTCCATGTCAGGGGGAGGCTTGCAGCTTGTCAAAAAGGACACCAAAAGTTGTCTTTTATATCAGTCCAAGATTCTGTTAAATTTTAGGGCTCCACAATGACACAAGGTAGCAATTTCAAACAACTTGTCAATTTTCCACCAATCAGAGAAGCAGCTTTCTTCAACAGGAATCTTAGTCACTGTAGAACCAAACAGCCTTTCACCTTGATGCATCCAGTCATGCATTTGTACATATTTTATAGGCTAAGGTTATAACTATCATAGCTTCCTAGGCATTTTCCAGAGGTAACTGCCTTTGTGATATGATTATCCTGTTTTGGTGTAAGAAGCAAGTAAGTACACACCCGAGGATCTTGCCAAGCCATCATGCCTTCTACCCTTCGACTGCTTGGATGATGGCTTCAGACAAGGTGGCACATATAAATACAAGACAGTTGCATGGGAGCAAATGCATCAGTTGTGGAAGTAGGAGAATCTTCCTTAAGGTACAGGAGTAAAAACTGCCAAAAAATTGCTGCTGTTTATCAGTAATGGATATTCACCCATCATGTTAAAAGCATGAATTTCTGGTTAATTACCTTTAACTTGCTCCAACAAGCATGACCAATTAATTTTCATTCTTGCCATGCACTCTGCAGTTTTATAAGGCTAGCTTTTATTTTTATTTTGCAGCTGTGACATTTGGGTTATCCATAACCTTTGTGAATGCTTTGATTCAATGTTTGTTCATTTAAAGCTTTTCCCAGTTTGCCTTCTCCATGTTGATCAGCTACTTAAACAATCTAGCTACTACTGCAAACAAGTCTCTTCTGTCCCAGTCTCCGAGAGTAGCACTCATTTGCCTTACTTGGACTAGGGTTGTAAACATGGGCACAATTTGGTGGAGACTAATGGTTATACTATGATGATGTCTAGAAGGGGGTTGGGTTATTACATGCTTTAGAAAGTAAACATGTAGATGGCTAAGCCCACACAGTGCCATGCCCTTGGACATTGCAGGCTTAGGCAAGGAGATGCCCTTCCATACTTATGACAGTTCTTCCTGGCTTTATCCTCACACCCAGAATGAGACTAAGCTGCCACCTGGGAACAAGTGGATCATTAGCGTGGTAAGGGTGAAAATTGGTGGACAGCAGAGCACAGTGAAAAAGAAAAAAGGTTTGTGTGCAGCTGTACCCTGGAAATGTATGCACACATTTGCAAAATGCTGCAAGTGTCAGGAAGTTAGTATTCTGCTAGTCCACTGCTCTGGATTAGTACCCTTATTATTTAAGTATAGTGCTTCAGGCATATTATTTGAAGATAGTGTGACTGTGCAAATGCTTTCACAATGATAGTACTGCTTTGAGGGAGTGACTCAATCAATATGACCACATCCTCTGTCTTTAGAGATGGGAAGACTGATAGATGATGTAGTTGGATCACTACTGAACTGGTGCTTGTGAAATGTGAATATTGATACAACAGTCACTCCCTTGAATTACCACCATTAGAATGAAGAGAATTTCACAGTTTTACTAACTTCAGATGAAGTCCCTCCAACTGAATATTTGATAGTTAAGATGGGAAGGTGACGTTAGAAGTAGAAGCACATTCACATTAATCTTGAACTTTGATGGTTGTATTCCTTAATCTTGCAAGCTCTTGTATCATTTCTGAACTCTGGTCCTTCTATGGGAAGATCGCAGGTGATGGCAATGTTTTTCACTAGCTGGAGCGGGCCCACACACGTTTTGTGTGGCTCACTGTTGTATTTATTCAAGAGATCTCCACTTCTGGCCAAGTCCAGCATCTGACAATGTGGTTGAGTACTGTGCTTTGAAAATCAGGTGCATGACCCTACCAACCTTTTGTGCTAGTTTTAATTAAACAAAAAAAAAAAAAAAAAACGAAAAATGTATGAACATTTCTAGATGAGGGATTTCAGGGCCTTTTTTTTTCTGTTTGTCATCTTGAAGGGACTAAAATGAAAATTAAACATTTACAAAATGTAGAGAGAAATTTTCAAGAGCACACTGACTCAAGGTTTGAGGTATGGAGCATATGTCTGGTTTTCTGCAAGTGCAGGCAGATCTGAGCATCAGGGCCTAAACCTGTTTTGCTGGGCAAGACTTCTCAGTTGATCCAATGAGTTCCCCCACTAGGGAGGCTGAGGTCCATTTTAGGCTCTCCCTTGAAATGCTGAGTCCCAACAAGCCGGAGGGAAAAGACTGATAATGCAAGAGAAGAAAAAAATATTGAACACTGCTCTTTTTCCTTTAAACTTTTTTTTTCAGGGGACAAGTAATGGCAGTCTCTGACTTAGTATATGCAAGTGTGAATGTTTGGCCATTTGATCTCATTATTCTTGTCGTTCCGAATCCTTATATTTCAAACATTTACCCCACTTTAATTACAACTTCCTACCTGGTATCTCTGCTTCAATAGGGTTATTACCAGTGATTTTAAAAATGGAGTAAGGAAAAGGTCAGTTAAATAAGGCCTTCATCCACACCAGATATGTTTCCAGAAAAAAAAGTCTGGGTTCTGATTGGATTCTGACCTAGTGACACCCTCATATTTTTTGTCCCTTTTTACCAGAGCCCTTCTGCTTCAAATACCACCTTTCCCCATATCTGTCCTATTGGCATTTCATTTTGGCAGAGACTGCAGTCTTGCAAGAGGAAACTGTCTATTCTAGTTAAGCCATTTACCTCTGGAGTAATTAAGAAAATGAAAGGACTCTTTTTGTCTCCACCTTCAAGTCTTGAGGAGGAAAGGAAGACCAAGTCTAGCTGATGGTGGTCTGCATGTGGTTCTCCACTTGGGCTACGGGCTGAAGTGGAATAACTTGCTATGTTTTGGCACCCATCCCCAACCCCTGGACTTTCAGTTGTAGTCATTTTAAGTAGTGTAGAAAGACTTTATCCTAATGGTTTCTGTAAGGCAATACATATTTTCTGTTTTAACATGCAATGAAAGGTGCCACAGATATATTGAGTACTTTTACAGTGCATAGACTCATTCAAACTTCCATGAAAAGGCGCACAGATGTTCATTTATCTAGTAATTCAATTTAAGCTATCCTGGTATTGGATGTACTGCTTCTGGTCATGCATTTGTACATATTTGTTTGTATTGATACACTGTTGCTTAGTCCTGTTATGTTACAGCTGTCTTAAATGTTGTACTCCAAAAACCTGGCTTTTATCATAGTTCTTAACAGCAAAATGTTTCCTAAAATGCAGTTTGTTGTGATTATTGAGCTCTTAACTGTTTTAATACTTTTAAAAATGCAAGTTTGTCATATTTTCTAAAATGAAACTGCACTATATGAACAAGAAGAAAAAAAATTAAATGTTTGGTTACATTTAGAATTGTTGCAGTTTACTGTGCAATAACAGCCAGTAGTGTCAATATCTTTAATGACAAATAACACTCCAAGAAGTGTTTTGGTTTCACAGTGTAATTTCTCTTTGCAAAATCATTATTCCTTCTAAATTTTTAAGTAAAGCATGATGTGTCTGTCTCTCCCTTTCTGTGCCATTTACCTTATTCAGTACACACATTGTTGGGCTTGGATACATTTTACAATTCTTTAGGAATTTTTCTCAGTGGGTGTTAGATTATTGTGGCTCTTTTTTAGCCCAGATAAATTCCATATAGTAAACTGTGTAGTGTTGTCGTCCTTAAACACACAATTGGGTCCAAAAACCATTGAGATGCTCACATGGGTTACTGTTGCACTCTTAACATTAGCAATCTCTACTACAGTTTGAGTCCGATTTCCAGCCTGAATTTCAGAGCTGAGCAGTCTATCAGGTTACTTTCTCCAAGTCTTTTGGGTTTCTAACACCATGATGGGAATGGACCCCATCCCTAGGTTAGGGTAAAATTAGAGTTCATGAAATCGTCCCTCCCCCCCCCCCCCTTTGTTGGCCAACAGTGCTCTTTTCAGCACCTGCAGTGGTGTTCAGAATTGCCGCCTCCTGTAATTCATACAGTTGCATGTATTGTCAGCATATCTAAGTATTGCCTTTAAATTCTTTTTTATTGGACCCATTGCTTCTACTACTTTTAGAATTGTCTGGGTATCTTCCCTGCCTGCAAATCCGGATATTTTATGACTTTTTGTTTCTGTACATAGACACTATAATCACTGTGTGTAGCAATTTCAATACTCAATGCTACATTTGTCTTTTTATGGACTTCTATATCTGGTTTTCTCTCATCTGCTTTGAACTGTTAATGGGTAATCCCATGTGATGCATACTTCATTATTCTTTACAAAGCTTTATGGTTCATGTTTTCAATGCTTCTGTGTTGTGTTTACACAGTCCCCGGTGCAACAGTCTTGTCACATAATTGTGCCTTGCAAGGTACAGGCCCTCTGCCATGAGTGTATCACAACCAGCAACAAGATGTGACAGTTTCAATTCTTTTACAAAACCAGCCTACATTTGTCTGTTTCCTCCACATGTTCAATGGACTTTGTAAACCAACATTTATGTAGTCCACTTTCCTGAGCTGCCATTATTAACCTTGAATCTTTTGGTTTCATCTTCCCTCTCCTTAAACATTCTTGTGTCAAATTTTGATCGGCATGAGGTTGTTTAGAAGCTTTCTCTACTTGCAATAATGTTTATGCCTTTTCCACATTTGTTACCTGATCCTTCTCCATACATTTTTCTTTTATTTGGCAAATTCATTTCTGATTTTTTGTCTACTTCTGGTTTTATTTCCATTCCAGCTTGATAGTGGAATGCTGCTGATGAACTAAGCAGAGAGATCATCCTAGACTTCCTCTCATATTTTAAAACTTTCACTGTTTGGATCTGATGAGGTCAACAGATATGTATGCAGTCCTATGACTGCAGATCTAGCAATGTAATCAATTTCGATGAGGCCTACACCTCCTTCAGAGCGAGGAATATATAACCTTGGGTATACACTCATTTTTATAAATCATTTGATAAGTGTGAAGCATGTTTCTTGTTTTCCTGTCTAGCACAGCCAATGCTCTTTGGGGCTAGTCAGTCACCACAATGAGAGGGTGGCCTAATGGTTAAGGTGTTTGCCTTACAAACACAAGGTGCAGGGTTCAAGTCTCACAAGAGATAATTGGCTAGGCTTAAAATGGCTCATAAGGGCAGTTAGCCTAGTACTAATCTATTAACCTATTAAAACTGCAAGTTAGAACAGGAAGAGCAAATTAGTTTATAGCTTGGACTTTATTCCTAGCTATCAAAACTGTTTTCAATATTAGTTTGTCTTCTGAAGTATTCCTTAATGAGTTTTATTCACATTTGTTTTGTTGCCAATCTTTCATCAATTCCCAAATATTTTTACACTCTCTCCTGCTCAAGTTCCTTTATATCAGATTCCTAACTCAGGTTGATATTTTCGTGGTACTGCAGCTTCTCTGTTTTAAATGTTGCTTTTGCACATGTATCAAGACCAAATGACACTGTTATATCTGATAGACTTTTTTAACCACTTGCAGTTGTGCTTTCAACTCCTCACATGATGAACTATGCAGTTTGTCATCTACACAAAGTAGATGAGAAGTCTTTAAATGAGGTTGTTTTCTGGGAGCCATATATCTATGGCCTAATCAATTAAGTAAACAGATTAATGGGTCAGTGGCAAGACAAAACAGCTGCAGTGACAAAGAATTACTGTGGAATATTCCCCTTTGAATTTTTATCCCTGGGATGATAATTTGCCCTTTGTTGTAGCTTAACTGTAGAGTGGCTTGCCACTATTCTGTGGTCACTGTAATGTCATATGTTAAGTTGTCTATCTCGCCTTCGTTCTTGCTGGTTGGGATCAGAGCCGATCCTCTGCTCCGACTCTGCCATCTTCTATGGCTCAAGGCTACCCCTTATCCCATGATGCCTAGCGCTAGCTACCTAGATCTCGTTTGCCATTTCAGCTGCGAGGTGTCGTTTTTCTGACTCAGGCTTGTATTAAGTTTATTATAGAACTTTTTTCTACAAAAAAATAGTATTTTTTCTAAGGGGTTATTGTTAATTTTTAGTTTCATACTTGTAGTATTAGCTAAGTGTGTAGTACAAGTTGCTTCCCCCTCTTTATTCTTTTCTGTCAGGTTAGCTGTTTAAGTTAGAGGCTTTCCTTCTATCTTTTTTATAGGCCAGCCATTTGAGTTAGAGGCTTCCTATTTATATAAAAAAAAAAAAAATCTTTAGTTAGTCTGTAGTATACGGAGTTTTTTTTCCCTGTAGACCGTATATTATTGTTAGCTGCTGTTGTGCTTTTCTTTTGGTTTCAGGATGTCTGAAGAATCCAAGGTGTCTGGGTTCAAAAAGTGTGACTCATGCTGTCAGAAAATGTCTCTGACAGATAGGCAAACTTCTTGCGTCTATTGTTTAGGCGCTGTGCATCTGCAGGACTCTTGTTCTATCTGCCATGCATTTAGTCCAAGAGTTCTGCAGGAGTGCAAGAATAAGCTTATTTTTAGGGGTCTTTTAAAGCCCCAGGATTCACCGGCCAAGACTCAGCCAGTGAAATCCCCTAAAGTTACCAAATCATCTGCTCCCAAGTTCGGAGCCATCTTTGGTTAAAACTCTTCCTGCCACTTCGGTTCTGGCCAAGTTCGGAGCCGTCTTTGGTTCAAACTCTTCCTGCCACTTCGGTTCCGTCCAGAACCGATAAGACTATCTCCCCGTCAGCTCCATCAGAAACTTCGGGGCCACAAGAGGCTGAGGTCCCCCTCTCTAGAATCGATTCATTCGGCACCTCGGTCTCCCCTGCTTCAGAGCGAGCGCAGTCACAGATCTTTTCACTCCTCTCGATCCTCTGGGCTGTCTGATCATGACGTGGAGAGAGTGGTCAGTAGGTTGCTTAAGTTGCAGGCACTTGCTAAAATGTTGTCCAGCCCTCCTCAACAGGTGTCTGCTCCGTCCACTTCTGTCTATGTTCCTCCTCCGACTCCATTGAGCTCGGAGCCGGAGTTTGTTGGGGTTCGAGTAGTGGAACCGTCGGCTCTGCTAATTCTTTCTCCTTCGGTTCCGTTGTCTGCTCTGATTCCCTCGATGGTGCCGTCCGTCGAGAGATCCTGGGCGCTGGGGCTCCCTCGTCTGCTCCAAGGGGGCGAGTGGCATTGGACCCTTGTCCGACCCCGTTCTCCCTCTCGCAGCTTCGGCGCAGGTGAGCTCGGCTCCTACATCGGCCTCGGAGCCATCTCCCTTGGTGTGGAGAAGGATTCCGATTTCCTCTGAACCAGAGCCTTCTCTGCATCGATGTCATGAGTGTGCTGGCCACTGAGTCAGCTCCACTATCGGCCCCATCGGCTCTGTTACCTGTAGTGCCTGTGCCAACCTCTGCTCCTCCTCCAGACCCCAAGCGTGGGGAACCGGCATTCCAGGGCACCCCATTGGGTGTTTCCTCTTCTTCCAAGGCCTCCCCTGATCATTCGGAGGAGCTCCCTCGTAAGAAGTGCAAGAGGAAGCACATTGACTCCCCTGGGTCTGTCACTTCTGATAAGACTTAGATGACTCTGAAGGGTCCCAGAGATCCCCCTCTGAAGATGTTTCCTTTTCGGACATCTTCAAAATGCTTAAGCAGAGGGGGAACTGGAATCCCCTAGCCCCTACCGAGGATGAGTCTGTATTCCTGGATGCGTTTGGTTCCCGACCTTCCACCTCCTGAGTTTCTCCGCCTTTCGATCCACGGTTTGAAAGGCATGGTAAACCCCGGATACAGTGGAACCAACCCCGAGGAGTCCTGGGAAGTTTATCACTGCACCTCATGATAAGCAGTTCCTTACCAAAGGTGTTCCTGTGGATGCCATGGTGGTAGCGGCAGCCACAAAAAAGGAGTTAGTGGAAACATTGTTTGTCCATACTCCTAACAAAGGAGTCTAGGACTATGGGCAGATATGGGAAGCGAATGTTTGCTTCAGCAACCTTTTCTATGAGGTGACTGAACTACTTATGCCATTTTATCTGGCTTCAGAGGGATCTCCTTAAAGAGCTCGGAGATACCCTTCAAGATCCATCAGTTGAGGGGGCTCAAGCTAAAGTGGCTTCCCAACTGGCGACTCTTAATTCAGTAGTCAACTCCTCCATGAGGCTCACTTCCTATGCAGCCAATGGTGCGAGTAGAGCCGCAGGTATGGGTGGGGCCCTTAGGAGACCTGCCTGGATGCGGCTGTGTAATTTTGCGGGACCCTTTAGAGCATCATTCACCAGCACCCCCTTTGATGGTTCCGTTCTTTTTGGACCACAGGTGAAAGACACTTTGACTAGGTGTGAGCAAGAAGGCAAGACTCTCTGCTGTGGGAGTCCATTTTTCCACTCCTTCCAGACCATACCCTAAGGGTCAGAAGAGTGGTAAAATGTGGTTCTGAAAATCCCAGGGAGCCTCGCCTGACACATGTAGTGATTTTTCCTCCAGGGGCAGAGGGGGAAACAACAACAGAAGCCGCCCTCGTGGCAGAGGGGGTCCACAGAACCAGGGCAACAGAGAATCTTTCTCTGAGAAGCCCTTTCAACATCCCTGAAGGGTTTCCCGGCTGCCTGCCTCTGGAAGCAGTCGGGGGAAGAATATCTCTGTACCCAAAAGCCTGTCAAAAATTAACGCAAGACAGATGGGTACGGTCAGTTATTTCCAGATGTTACAAAATTCCCTTCTTTCAACCCCACTTACCTTCAAGCAAATCCCTTCTAGATGTTACACCCAATCTAAGGGACCAAGCAGTCATAAAAGTTTCAAAACTGCTAAAAAAAAAAGTCATCCAGGTCCCGGCAGACCAACACGGATCCGGAACTTACTCAAGGATGTTAAGTTGTCTATCTCGCCTTCATTCTTGCTGGTTGGGTTTGGAGCCGATCCTCTGCTCCGACTCGGCTATCTACTAAAACTTGAGAGCTATTTACTGGCTCGAGGCCTCCCCATATCCCACAATGCTTGGCGCTAGATACCCAGATCTCGTTTGCCACTTCAGCTACGAGGTTGCGCTTTTACTGGCTCAGGTCGTATTTATCCTTTTTTTCTATTAGCTAATATTTACCTTGTATTTTTCTTAGATATAGTTAGTTTTACCCTTGTAGTATAGTTAGACTGTGTATCCCCTAGTTTATCCCACTAAGGAAACTCGTTTTCTGTTAGAGAGTTTCTACCCCCCCCCCCCTTATTTCTTCTCTATTAGTGGCTAACCCCACCCTTTTTTGTACCTGTAGGAGTAGTGTTTAGCCTTGTACTTGTTATATTTATATGATTAAGGATAGTTGTTCTTGTTAAGTGTGGTGTGATAGTTTTTTGTAGTTATTATTGTAGCTTAACTAGTGCGGGTGTGTGTGTTTGTGTGCCTTTTTAAGCACTAGTTTAATTTTTCTCTCTTTAGTATCCCCTGGCCAGTATGTCCAAGGACACTAAAGTCTCAGGCTTCAAGAAGTGTGACTTGTGTTGTCAGAAGATGTCTCTGACAGACGGTCACACTTGTGTGTATTGCTTGGGTTCCCTACACCTGCAGGACTCCTGCTCAGTCTGTCACACCTTGAGCCCGAGAGTCCTGCAGGAGCGTTAGGAACAAGCTTATTTTGAGAGGCTTACTTAAGCCAGAGGGATCCCCGGCAAAGCCTTAGTCGGGGAAATCCTTAAAGCCCGCCAAGCCGTCGGCTCCCAGTTTGGAGAAGTCGCCGGGCGGAGCATCTGCCTCCTCCTCTTCTGTTCTGGCTAGAGCAGACATCTCTAGACCTCTATCGGCTCCGACTTGGTGTCGGAACCGTTGTTGGGTCGAAAAAGTTCTAAGTCCCCTTCCCTAGAATCAGTTCGTTCGGCTCCGAGGTCACCATTGCTTCAGTCAGAACGAAGCTATAGGTCCCACTCCTCTCAGTCCTTCAAGTTATCTGATCATGACTTGGAGAGGGTGGTCAGTAGACTCCTTAAATCGCAGGCCCTGGCCAAAATGTTAACCAACCCTTCTCAACAGACTGTGGCTGTCCCAGTGTCTTCAGCAGTTCCTCCTCCGACTCCTCCTTTGTGTTCGGAGCCGGAGCTGGTTGGGGCTCGAATCTTGGAAACGTCAGAGCCGATGCCACACCTTTCGGCTCCGATCTCTTCATTGGTTCCTTCCTTGGAGGGATCTGGGCGCTGGGACTCCCTCGTCGGCTCCGTGGGGGCGAGTGGCATCGGACCCTTGTCCGACCCCGTTCTCCCTCTCGGGGCTTTGGCGCAGGTGAGCTCGGCCCCGACATCGGCCTCGGAGCTGTCACTCTCGGTGCTGGGAGGGGTTCACGTCTCTTTGAAGTGGGGACCCTCTGCTCTGCCTGATAGGGACGCCTTTCCGGTCATGAGGAGCATGCTGACTCCTGAGTCGGCTCCTCTATCGGCCCCTCCCCCCCATGGTGCCTGCATCGGTCTGTCCAGCCTCCTGACCCCAAGCGTGGAGAACGGACACTCCAGGTTGCCCCACTGGGTGTGTCTTCCTCTTCCAAGACCTCCTTTGATCATTCAGAGGAGCCCCCTCGGAAGAGAAAATGTAAGAGGAAACATGTCGACTCCCCCAAGTCAGTCACGTCTGATACCAACTTGGAGGATTCGGAAGGGTCCCCAGGATCCCCCTCTGAGGATGTCTCCTTTTCAGACATCCTAGAGATCCTTAAGCAGAGGGGGAACTGGACTGCCCTTAACCCTTCTGAGGACGAGTCAATATACCTGGACGCGTTTGGTTCCCGCCCTTCCACCTCCTGGGTGTCTCCACCCTTCGACCTGCTCATGGAAGTAGTGGCTCGAAGAGTGTGGTCAGCCCCAGACACAGTGGAACCAACTCCCCGCAGGTCCATTAAGTTCATTACAGCCCCACCCAACAAACAATTTTTGACAAAGGGTGTCCCTGTTGATGCTATGGTGGTGGCAGCAGCCACGAAGGAGGAGTTGGCTGACCCTTCGGTGCCTGTCCATCCACCTAATAGAGTCTAGGACAATGGACAGGTACGGGAAGCGAATGTTTTCCTCAGCGACCTTTTCCATGCGGTTGCTGAATTATCTGTGCCACTTCACCCGCCTTCAAAGGGATCTTCTCAAGGAACTGGGTGATACCCTTCAGGATCCATCAGCTGCGGGGGCTCAGGATAAGATTAACTCCCAGCTGGCGACCCTTAATTCTATCGTCAACTCATCCATGTGGCTCATTTCTTATGCAGCCGATGGGGCGAGTAGGGCCGCAGGTACAGGCGTGGCTTTGAGAAGACATGCCTGGATGTGTGTTATGTAAGTTTGCTGACCCCTTTAAGGCGTCCTTCACCAATACCCCCTTCGATGGTTCGGCTCTGTTTGGACCACAGGTGAAGGATGCCCTTACCAGGTGTGAGCAGGAAGGCAAGATTGACTCTGCCGTGGGAGTCCGTTTTTCTACTCCCTCTAGACCATACCCTAAAGGTCAGAAGAGTGGGAAAATGTGGTTTCGGAAACCCCAGGGAGTCGTGCCTGACACACGTGGCGAGTTTCCCTCCAGGGGCAGGGGAGGAAACAATAATAAACACCGCCCGAGGTGCAGAGGGGTCCGCAAAATCAGGGTAGCAGAGAATCTTTCTCTGACAAACCCTTTCAGCACCCCTGAGGGGCTGCCCGACTGTCCACCTTCGGAGGCAGTCGGGGGAAGATTGTCACTGTACCCAGAAGCCTGGCATCTCCTCACACAAGACAAATTGGGTACAGTCCATCATTTCCGAGGGTTACAAAATCCCCTTTGTCCACACCCTTGTGCAAACAACCAAGTCCCTTCCAGATGTTCAACCCGGTCTAAGGGAACAAGCAGTGCTAGAAATTTCAAAACTGCTAGGAAAAAAGGGCCATCCAGCCAGTCCCAGCAGACCAGCAAGGATCCAGAATTTACTCCAAGTTCTTTTTGGTACCAAAAAAACAGGGGACTGGAGACCCATTTTGGATCTCAGCAGATTAAACAAATCTGTTCAAAGAACGAAGTTCCGGATGGTCACGCTTCAGTCCATTCTACCCTTTTTGGGTCAGGACAACTGGATGTGCTCCATAGAGACCTTCAGGATGCGCACTACCATATCAAAATGGACAGGCGCTCCAGAAGATTTCTCCACTTCCGGCTGGGAGCCAGTCGCTATCAATTCAGAGCCCTGCCTTTGGTCTCACCACAGCCCCCAGGGTGTTCACCAAGTGCATGGCAGTGGTTACGGCTCACCTGAGACGTTGAGGATTCCAGGTGTTTCCATATCTAGACGACTGGCTCCTTACTGCTTCCACCAGGCATCAGCTACTGCGAGCCAGGGATTATACCATCCAAACTTGTTCCGTGCTAGGTATCTCAATAAATTTCGGAAAGTCTGCATTGTCGCCTTGTCAGTCTATAACCTTTATAGGCCCAAGATTAAATACAAAAGATCTGTCCGCAAAACTTACTCAAGACAGTGTGTCAGACATTCGCAGACATGTGAAGGTCTTACTACAGTGCAAGAGGATTCAGGCCAGATTTGTACTAAAAACGTTGGGTCTCATGGCAGCAGCAATCATACTAGTTCCCCTGGCTTGTTTTCACATGTGGATTCTTCAATGGATGCTTTTTACCCAATGGTCCTTTCAACAACTTCCGATGTCTCACAAGATAATAATCACTCGATCATGCAAAGACCGCCTGACTTGGTGGATGGTCTCCTCTCTAGTACTCCAGGACAGACTGTTTGTTCTTCCTTCTCCTGTTGCCACGGTGACCACGGATGCCTCCCTGATCGGGGGGGGGGCACTTTCAGGGCAGGACTGTCCAGGGCACTTGGCATCCTCTAGAGTACCACCTGTACATAAACGTCTTGGAGATGAGAGTGGTGCTTTTAGTGTTGCAAGCTCTTTAGGACTCTCTACCCACCGGGACTATTGCAGTTCAAACAGGCAATATGTCTGTAGTGTGGTACATCAACAAGCAGGGCGGAACCAAGTCATATCCCTTATGTCGAGAAGCACTCAGACTCTGGCAATGGGCGATATCTTCTCAACAGTTTCTGATGGCAACGCACATCCCCGGGAAGTCCAATGTCATAGCGGACAGGCTAAGCAGAGCTATTCTCATGCCTCACGAGTGGTCTCTCAGTCAGTCAGTAGCAGACAAAATTTTCCACAGATGGGGTCAGCCTTGCTGCGACCTTTTCGCAACTCCTCTCAACAGCAAGTGCGACAATTTCTTCATTCTTTCCCCTCCCCGGCCACTCCCCCAGAGACGCTCTAGTTTACGATTGGCCCCGGGCTCTTCTGTATGCATTCCCACCTTTTCCCTTGATTCCCAAACTAATTCAGAAGGTGACCGCATTGGGATCCAGGATTATCCTCATTGCCCCTTACTGACCTTGACAAATTTGGTTCCCATTCCTGCATAGTCACCTGCTGGAGCAGCCTTGGAATCTGGACCCAGTACCAGACCTCTTGGTCCATCAGTCGGGCGGGCTGCACCAATCCCTTCAGTCTCTCAACCTCACAGCTTGGTTGCTCCACTTCCAACCTTAGCCAGGCTTCCACGTATTTCCCAGCCGGTGCGTGAAATCATCCTTTCTTCGCACAAATCTACCACCAGTAAGACTTATGCTAGTAAGTGGAAACGTTTCTCTTTCTGGGCAGAGGCTAGGAATATAAACCCCTTTACAGCCCTTGTCCATCACGTTCTAGATTTTTTAGCAGAACTCTTTCAAGCTGGTTCCTCGTCTGTCACCATTAGGGTCCAATTAGCTGCTATCGCAAATTCCCATGCTGGCCTGTCAGAAACCAGCATCATGTCCCACAAACTTTGCAAGGCCTTTCTTAAAGGAACTATTTTGCTTAGGCCCCCGGTCAGAGATCCCCCGCCTCCGTGGGACTTAAACTTGATATTAGCTTTCTTGATTCTCCCCCCTTTTGAACCTGCGGCTTCCTGTTCCTTAAAATTGCTCTCCTGGAAGACTCTCCTTTTTAGTAGTCATCACCTCAGCTAGGAGAGTTTCGGAACTTCAAGCCCTCTGTATTCATCCTCCTTACCTTGTGTTTCATAAGGATAGAGTTTCACTCAGGACTAATCCTTCGTTTCTGCCCAAGATGCCTTCTGAAACAAACCTGAATCAGGCTATCGATCTACCTGTCTTTTTTCCTAACTATTCGAACAAAGCTGAACAAAAGTTACACCAATTGGACGTTCATAAGCAATTACGTTTTTATTTGGATAGGACTAAAACAAGAAAATCAGATCAACTGTTCCTGTCCTATGCTGAGGGCAAACAGGGCCTGCCAGTTTCTAAAGTAACCTTATCCAGGTGGTTGTCCTCTATTATTACTTTGATTTATCAGCTGAGACATAAAGAACTCCCTACTAAACCTAAAGGTCATTCCACCAGAGCGTTAGCTACTTCGGTAGCTTTTCAAGCAAGACTACCAATGGAATCTATTTGTGCTGCAGCCACATGGGCCACTCCTCATACTTTCATTTCAAATTATAAGTTGGATATGGCCTCTAGGAGTAGAGCTGATTTTGGTTCCACTGTGCTCAAGAGTCTGTTCCGATGAGCCACCCAGGACTAAGGTGCTAGGGACGCTGTCCCAACCAGCAAGAATGAAGGCGAGATAGACAACTTAACATTAAGAAGTTATGTACCTACCATAACGTTCCATGTTAGTTGTCTTCTCGCCTTCTTTCTTGCGTCCCACCCTCCATCCCCCTAGCCTGGACAGACCGAGAAGAAGTCACTTTTTGAGGCATTCTTCCTCTGGCTGAGTCTTATCTGGGTTACGTCCTCCTCTGTTTTAGTACTGTAGGTAAACCTTGTAGTTTGGACAGGTGTCCTTGAAAATTTTCTATGGTGTTAGCTCTGCCAAACGAGACCTGGGTATCTAGCACCAAGCATTGTGGGAAATGGGGAGGCCTCGAGCCAGTAAATAGCTCTCGAGCTTTAGTAGATAGCCGAGTCGGAGCTGAGGATAGGCTCCGAACCCAACCAGCAAGAAAGAAGGCGAGAAGAAGACAACTAACATGGAACGTTATGGTAGGTCCATAACTTCTTATTCTTTTTGGTACCAAAAAAGACAGGGGACTGGAGACCAATTCTGGTTCTCAGCAGACTAAACAAGTCTGTTCAAAGAACAAAGTTTCGGATGGTCACGCTACAGTCCAGTCTACCTTTTCTGGGTCAGGACAATTGGATGTGCTGTATAGATCTTCAGGATGCGTACTATCACATCAAAATGAACAGGCACTCCAGGAGATTCTTTTGCTTCCGGCTGGGAACCAGTCATTACCAGTTCAGAGCTTTGCCCTTTGGTCTTACCACAGCCCCCAGGGTGTTCAAATGTATGGCAGTGGTCACGGCTCACCTGAGATGTTGAGGATTCCAGGTGTTTCCATATCTAGACTACTGGCTCCTCACTGCTACTACCAGGCATAAACTTCTGCAAGCCAGGGACTACACAATCTGCTCCCAGTTAGGCATCACAATAAACTTTGAAAAATCTGCCTTGTTGCCCTGTTAATCTATCACCTATATAGGAGCAGACTTAGACACAAGGAACATGTCCGCAAGGCTACTGCCAGACAGATTGTCCACAATTCGCCAGCAAGTACAACTTCTAATGCAGAGCAAAAGGATCCAAGTCAGGTTCGTCCTTCAAACTCTGGGTTCCATGGCAGTGGCAATTCTTCTAATCTCTCTGGCCTGCTTTCACATGAGAATCCTTCAGTAGCTTCTGCTCACACAGTGGTCTTTCCAACAGCTGCCCATGTCTCACATGATCATGATTACAGAAGCATGCAAAAGGCACCTTTCCTGGTGGATGGCCTCTCCACTAGTGTCTCAGGGCAGACCCTTCATTCAGCCATCATAGCAGAACAGTCCAAGGCACTTGGCAGCCTCACGGGTACCATCTGCATATAAACGTCGTAGAAATGAGAGCCGTGCTCCTAGCGTTGCAAGCTCTTCAGGACTCTCTCCCTTCTGGGACCATTGCAATTCAAACGGACAACATGTCAGTAGTATGATACATCAACAAGCAGGTCCTATCCCCTATGTCGAGAAGCACTCAGACTCTGGCAGTGGGCGATTTCCTCCCAACGATTGCGACGCACATCCCTGGGAGGTCCAACGTCATAGCGGACAGGCTCAGCAGAGCTATTCTCATGCCTCACGAGTGGTCTCTGAATCAGGTAGTTGCGGATCTGGTCTTCCGCAAATGGGGACAGCCTTGCTGCGATCTTTTTGCCACCCCTTTCAACAGCAAATGCAGCAACTACTTCTCCCTTCTTCCGCTTACAGGTCACTCTTCCAGAGACGCTCTAGTCCATGATTGGCCTCCGGGACTTCTTTATGCCTTCCCTCCATTTCCCCTGATACCGAAGCTCATACAGAAAGCTATATCGTTGGGTTGCAAAATTATCCTCATTGCCCCCTACTGGCCTCTACAGATATGGTTTCCGTTCCTGCATCATTACCTTCTTGAGCAGCCCTGGACTCTGGATCCAATTCCAGACCTGCTGATTCATCAATCAGGCGGGTTGCATCAATCCCTCCAAACACTCCAGCTCACAGCTTGGTTGCTCCACTTCCAACCCTAGCCAGGCGTCCCAGCATTTCCCCGGCCGTGCATGAGATTGTGTCTTCTCACAAGTCCACGACTAGAAAAACTTATGCTAGTAAATGAGAAAAATTTGGAAAATAGTGCCCAAAATAACCAATCTCAATAAAAAGCACTATGAGGAAATAAAGCTGCAGATGATAGTTCGTTGATTTTAATGGTGCAACAACAAGTTCATTAACGCTTGAAACACTCCACAATACGCTGCTTTCACATTTGACTTCATCAGACAACATAAAACGCTCCAACTCATACCCTTATATATTCCAGTCACTAATTGTCAATCCCACAGTTAAAGACAATTAATTAATTCCAAACAAATACTTAAAGCTAAACAGGATACAAACCCTGTACTAAACTTTACATCAATGTGTTATGTCATCTTTAATACTTTATATAATTCTTCTAAAACATACTAATATCACCATGGTGTTGCACCATTAAAATCAACGAACTATCATCTGCAGCTTTATTTCCTCAGTGCTTTTTATTGAGATTATGCTAGTAAATGGAAACGTTTTTCTTGTTGGGCAGAGGCTAGGAACATAGATCCTTTTTCAGCCCCAGTTCATGAAATTTTGGAGTTCCTAGCACAACTCTTTCATTCTGGGTCCGCTTCTGCTACAATCAGAGTTCAATTGGCGGCCATTTCTAACTTTCATGTTGGGTTGTCTAATTCAAACATTGTCTCATAAGCTCTGTAAAGCCTTTCTAATAGGGACTACTCTCCTTAGACCTCCAGAGAGAGATCCCCCTTCTCCTTGGGACCTTAATTTGGTACTAACCTCCCTAATTATGCCCCCCTTTGAACCTGCAGCATCCTGCTCAATTAAATTTCTAGCTTGGAAAACACTCTTTCTGGTAGCTATTACATCAGCCAGACTCGTCTCTGAACTTCAGGCACTATGTTGTTCGTCCTCGATACTTGGTTTTTCATAAGGACAGGGTTGCTCTGAGGACTAATCCATCTTTCCTTCCGAAAGTCTGCTCAGAAAATAATTTAAACCAATCTATAGACCTTCCTGTGTTTTTCCCTAACCACACCAACAAGGCAGAATACAAATTACACCAATTGGACATTCACAGACAATTGCACTTTTACTTGCATAGGACTAAGGATACAAGGAAGTCGGACCAACTATTCCTTTCCTATGCATGAGGCAAACAAGGTCTCCCAGTTTCCAAAGTGACCTTATCCATGTGGTTGTCTCACATTATTACCTTCATTTATCAATTGAGAAAGAGTTGCCTATCAAACCGAAAGGTCATTCTACTAGGGCTTTGGCCACCTCTGTAGCCTTCCAGTCTAGGTTGCCCATGGATTCTATTTGTGCAGCTGCCACATGGGCAAATCCTCATGCTTTTATTTCTCATTACAAGCTAGATATGGTCTCCAGGAGCAGAGCTGACTTTGGTTCCACTGTTCTGAAGAGTCTATTCCAATGAGCCGCCCAGGATTGTAGGTGCTAGGGACGCTGTCCCAAACAGCAAGAATAAAGACGAGATAGACAGCGTAACATAAAGAAGTTATGTACCTACCATAATGTTCCATGTTAGTCGTCTTCATCTCTCCTTCCTTCTTGCGTCCCACCCTCCGTCCCCCTGTCCTATTGGATCAAGAGGAGTTTTGGTTTCATTGGCTGAGTGTTCTCTGGTTTGTTTCCTCTACTGATTTAGAGAGCATAAGTAGGCTCAACCTGTTTCTTGGGCAGGTTGGTTCTCTGGCTAAGTCTGGGGTTAGCTATTACAAACGAGATCTGGGTAGCTAGCGCTAGGCATCATGGGATAAGGGGTAGCCTCGAGCCAGTAAACAGCTCTCGAGCTATAGAAGATGGCCGAGTTGGAGCCAAGGATAGGCTCCGATCCCAACCAGCAAGAAGGAAGGCGAGATGAAGGCAACTAACATGGAACGTTATGGTAGGTACATAGTTTCTTTTTATCAATGGTAGGGTGTATTTTATACATCTGTAATCATTGTTTGTCCATGAATGTGGGATCCTACCAAATGCTTTTCTGTAATACATCCATGCTGTACTTAGATTCTTCTCCTTTTACAATTCTTTATTATGCCTTTATTTAGCAAAAAATGATCCTTTGTTCCTTATGATTTCCTTATGTTACTACTCTCTTGTTCTGTTGCCACTGAGTTTTTTTCTAAATGACTAACACTGTCTGCATCTGTTCCAGTATATAGTTTGTATACCATCGGAAGGCAAGTTATTGGTCTGTAGTTTTTAGGATGGCTTTTAGGTCACTGTTGAGATGTTTTTTTTTTTTTTTTTTTTTTCCTTTTAACAAGGTTGGTGTCTGGGATGTGCATATAAGTAATTCTTGCTCAGAGCTAAATCTTTGTGTAAAGATGTTAGTTAATGCTTAGCCAAATGTTTGGTACTGCAGCTGATTTTGGGGGTTTTCCATTTAGGAGTTTTGTTAATTTTCTTTCAATATCTCTGGCCATTTCTTCATCCTATTTCATATTCTCAACACTTTAACTTCTTGTTGTTTCTTTTAAATTTTCTATTCATACGGCAGCTCTGTGTTCCACTGAGTCTTCATAAATATTTCTCCAAAATGTGCCTATTTTTTTTTCTTTTGGTGATGTTTTTATTCCCTTTGCTTTGTTTCCCAGTTCTGTATAAAACTTTTTGGGTCAGTTTATCTAAATATCTTGTATGTTTTTCTGCCTATGCTAATCCATCCATCTACAACCCCTTTTTCCCATTTTTTGCACATGGGGTCCGGATGTCACCCCAACAGCGACAATAATCTATAGCCAAGGTTCACACCACCAGGTGGCTAGCCCTGCAGTGCACCTGTGCTGATAGCTTGAGTTTATTATCTGCAGTAGTGTATGATGGATCCTGGTTTGTTTCGATTCTGTGACACTTTTATCTTTCTAAGTATATGTTTTTCGTGTTTCACTATTGCAGTCCATCACACTTGGGTTATCTGTCTGCAGGCAGCCCTCAGTTGGCCCGAATACCAGAGTCTTGGGATTTCTGTGTCGGATGCTGTTGCCTCTTCCATGACATTGGGTATAAAACATGCAGCCGACGCCATTACATCAGCTTTTCTTGCCTTGCGGGAGCCCAAGGCAGAAGCAGTTCACAAGTGCCAGTTGGTCGCTACTTGAAATTTTCATTTTTTTAAGTTTCAAACCTGAAGTCTTCTAAAGTGAAGCACCCTGTTGGGGATGCTTTTTACTTGCTCTAACCGATGTCAGAAAAAGTTAACAATTGTCTTGCCTGTGGAAAGGAAATACCTCACAGAGATTTTCATTCTTACTGCGTCACCTGTTAAGGCCCAGACCATGATGTTCCTCGCTGTCTGTTTTGTGCCTTGTTCAACGCCCAAACTATTTGTTGTCGGGCTATCTTTTTCACTAAATTCTTTCTCTTGTTCTCCGTATTCTGAAATGTTTTCGTTAAGCCATCCGAATACCGATCTTCTGAAAAAACATCAGGATAAAGACAGAGACAGACCGCATAGGTCCAAAACTGCAGACGATACTTCTGTTAAGTTAGTCGCCAGTCCGCTGCTACTCAGTGAGGTGCTTTCGCAGTCCCTGGTACCCAAGACTATAGATTTGCAGGCCTCTACTGAGACCCATTTGGAGTCTGGCATGCCGTTTGATGTTTCTTTTATTATGGAACCTGCGGATGTCTCTACCTTGGATGGGTCCAAAGCTACAGTGCAGGCACCGGCTTCTGAGGGCATATTCAGGCCTTCCAATGTTCGTATTAAACCAGCTACTTCATTTTTGACTAAAACTACAGAATTTCTCAGGCCCAGAGTTTGCACTACACCTAGGAAACAGACAACCAAAGCGCATTCTCAAACTCCCATGCCTCAGAAACAAATGCTTAGAATGGCTAAAGACCTTATTACTTTAATTAGGGGAAGCCAACCTCCCCTCCCCTAAAAGACAAAGAATTGATGTTCCTTCTGATTTCTACAAACCATGAGTCTGATGACTGACCCCTCTGATTACCAGGACATACCCTTATCTACCTATGAGGATTCGGCTGCAGAGGATTCCATCCTCTTTGCCTCCCAGAGGGCTTTTCTTTCGGTGAAACCTTACATAGCCTAAGAGCATTTCCGCTGGGAATGCCAGGACTACCCTCAGTCAAAAAAGAGACTCAGGGAATTTTTAGACTTGCTTCAGCACAGGCTTCTAGCTATACCCCCTGTCCCTGGACTGGATATTGTAGATGATGTCTTCATGGAATCAAGTCTTACCCCTGATACTTTACCTCCAGCTACTAGAAAGCCTGACGGGTACTAGAGAGTACCTGACTCTCACAAATTTCTCTCTAAAAATCATACTGTGGATGCAGAGACCATTTCCCAGGGACCTAAAGGTATTAAGTCTACTACTGCCGAAAAACTTATTCCTTCGGACAGGGATTCTAGGTCTTTAGACAGATGGGGTAAGAAGGTATATACCTCTGCAACTCTTGGCATCAGGGCTTTAAATTGCTCGTTTCACATGTTGAAGTACCAGCAGCATATTATGGAACTAATTAAACAAAAAAATGTTGATTCTTGATTGTGCAGAAAATAGATTTACAAGAGTTAATGCATCCTGCAAACCAAGTTAGTAAACATACTTTGTAAGGTGCTTTTGATGCCTTAGAAGCATCTTGCAGGGCTGCCATCACGGAGTCTGTTCTGAGAAAGCATGCTTGACTGAAGGAACATACTTTGCCAGACCATGTAAAAGCAAAATTACTAGATGCTCCATTAAATCAAGATTGTTAGACACTAAAGCAGAAGCAGTTCTTAAAAAGATGGAGGAAAAAGCTAAATCTATGCAAACTGTTAAAGATTTCTTACAGGTACAGCCACCTAGATTCAGTAAGCATTGGCCTTCAAAAAAACTGGTCCTTTCCAGTCCCTCCCAGACCTTCTCAGTCCAAACCAAGGGGCAACAGACCACCACGACTGCAGTTTCAGGGTATGCACAGATCTAAATAATGGAGTGCTCCCACCTCAAAATCAGGGAGTGGTAAGCCACCCTCTTATGGAAAAAAGTTCACAATGACTTCTCCTGCATCCTTCCCAGCCACGCCCAAGTACTTGCACCCCTAGGAGGAAAATTTACCCTGCTTGCAAAAAACTGGGAATACACTACCCAGGACGGTTTGGTCTTAAACATTGTATCCCAGGGATACAGATTCTGCTTCCACTCACTGCCAACCCCAAGTGGATTGCCAGACCTTCCACCAAACCAGTGGGCAGAGGCCCAAAAGCAAGTACTTTCTCTTCAGTATCAGGGCCTTTCAACCTGTTCCAACACAGCAAAGGGGGCAGGGTTTCTACTCCAGACTGTTTCTGGTGCCCAGAAAAGAAAACTCTTGGCACCCTATCCTGGATCTGTCAGGTCTCAACACCTTCCTGGTGGTCCCAAAGTTTAAAATGCTTACACTCCAACAGCTGCTGCCTATGTTAGCCAAGGACTCCTGACTGGTCACCCAAAACTTAAAAGAAACTTATCTGCACATCCCCATAAGGGAATCTTTCAGGAAATATCTGTTTCAGGGCAGGCTCTATGCACCATCAGTTCTCTGCACTTCCTTTTGGCTTATCTACTGCGCCCAGGTTATTGACAAATTGCCTGGCTCCAGCCATTGCATACTGCAGGCAGAGAAACATTCAAATTTACCCATACTTGGACGATTGCCTGATTCAGGCGGACAGTCAGGAATTGCTACTTCAGCACTCTACATTTATAAAGAGACTCCTAACTTCTCTGGGGTATACCATCAACAAAAAGAAATCACATCTGGTACCCAGCCAAGATATTGTATTTCTGGGAGCAAGCTTGAACACATCTTCTAAGATGGCATTCCTCACTCCAGAAAAGCAGGTTTATTTAACAAATTACTTCAAACTGCTGGCCCCCTAAACCCAGCTATCTGCAAGAAAAATACTGCAAGCCCTAGGGTTCATGGCCTCATGCATTCTCCTAATTCCATATGCAAGACTACATATGAGGAAACTTCAATGGTACTCAAGTCACTGGTGTCAACATTCTCAGGACCTGGAAACAGTGATTCTGATCATTCCGTGCCTAAGGACAGGGTTCCTTTGGTGGGCAGAGGCCTTCAACCTCAACAAGGGACTCCCTTTCACTCAACCGTCCGCTGCCCAAACCCTGACAACAGACTCTTCTGACTATGCATGGGGGGCTCACATGGCAGGCAAATGCATTCAAGACACAGCCTTGAGCAACCAAGTGCATCCGCAAGCTCAGTTCCTGCCAGGCAAACAAAATTCACTGGCAGACGACTTAAGCAGAAATCTAATGGACCCGCATGAGTGGAAACTGGAACCCAATTCATTGAAGCTTCTAATCCACAGGTGGGGGACACCAGAGGTGGACCTCTTTGCTTCCCCCCAGAACCATCAACTGAGCAAATTTTGCACCAGAACTCCTCACAGCCAAGCATGGAAAGTGGATGCCCTATCCTTTACATGGGAAAACCTCTCAATCTATGCCTTTCCCTCCTGCCCCTCCTCTCGAAAGTACTACTCAAGATCAAACTGGACAGGCCAAGGACAATCCTTATTGCACCAGATTGGCCACGCCAGCACTGGTGTACCCACTTTTACACAGTTTGACAAAAGTGCCATCCTGGCACCTGCATCAGACCCCTCTCTCTCTGCTGTCCCAGCAGGAGGGCCAGATTTTGCACCCTCGGCTGCAAACCTTGAACCTAGCAGCCTGGCTTATTCCCTGAATGCATCACCAGTAACCCTCAGCAAACAGGTGTTGGATGTCATCCTTGAGGCCAGGAGGCCTAGTACTAGGAAATCCTAGTCAGAAAAGTGGTAAAGATACTGTTCATGGAGCCAGTATCAGAG
Source organism: Protopterus annectens (assembly GCF_019279795.1). Classification (NCBI taxonomy): domain Eukaryota; kingdom Metazoa; phylum Chordata; order Ceratodontiformes; family Protopteridae; genus Protopterus; species Protopterus annectens. The sequence goes on from NC_056737.1 coordinate 307,653,684, forward strand.
AAAGGACACAGCTGTGCCCACCTTACCTCAAATCTTAGATTATCTAGCAGAGCTGCTCCACGAAGGCCTATCCTTCTCATCCATTAAGATTCATGCCTCTGCCATCTCAGCTCATTACAATTCTGAGTCACCCCTCTTCTCTCACCCTCTGTTCAAACAGTTCATGAGAGGAGCTAACTATTTAAGACCCCAGAGGAGAGCTCCCACTCCTGCCTGGGACCTTAACTTTGTACTAGAGAAGCTCACGCTTCCCCCTTTTGAGCCTGCTGCTACAGCAGAGTTAAAATTCCTCTCTTGGAAAACAGCCTTACTTCTAGCCATCACTTCAGTAAGAACGGTGTCTGAGTTACAGGCCCTTATGGCTGTGGAACCCTTCATTATCTTCCATGCGACATGGTTTCCCTCAGGACTAACTCATCATTTATGCCCAAGGTGGTATCCAGTGTGGCTTTAAACCAATCCATCCATTTACCAACCTTTTTTCCTAATCTTCAGAATATAGGAGAAAGGATCCTGCACTCCTTGGACGTGCACAGACAGTTTAGGTTCTACTTGGACAGGACTAAACCATTCGGAAAATCTGACCAGCTGCTAGTCAGCTTTGCTACAGGGGCAGAGGGCAAGGCCATTTCGAAGCAAACCATCTCCAAATGGATAGCAACTGACTGCATCCATTTCTGCTACAAGCACCATGGAAAACCTACCCCACAAGGGATCAGAACCCATTCCACTAGGGCTACCTCAACCTCTACAGCATTTCTCAGGGTAGTCCCTACCAGGACATCCTGGAAGCTGCAACCTGGAGTTCAGTGCACACCTTCACCAAGCATTACCACTTGCCTATCTCTTCTAAATCCAGAGCTGGATTTGTTACAATGGTCTTACAGGGCCTGCTAGCCAGCTTTAATACTTCTTGACTGCCTCCACCCTTCCTCAGCTTTGGGAATCAGCCCAAGTGTGAAGACTGCAACAGTGAAACATGAAGAACATAGTACAGTTGTTTACACTTACCATAAATGTAGATGTTCGAGTGTATTCACTGTTGCAGTCCTTGTTACCCTCCCTCCAGCTCCCTGACTTTTTTATACTTTCTACCTATTCTATTTTTGGCCATATCTTATGGCAGTGGTATTTACTTTTTACTGGAGGTGTTCCACACCATGTAATTGCTTCCTGTTTTGGGGGCTCCTGACATCTGAGGCAAGAAAAGCTGATGTAATGGCATTGGCTGCATGTTTGATACCCCAGACAACCTGACATCATGGAAGAGGCAACAGCATTCGATGCAGAAATCCCAAGACTCTGGTATTTGGGCCAACCGAGGGCTACTTGCAGGCAGATAACCCAAGTGTGATGACTGTAACACTGAATAGACTCTAACATCTACATTTTTGTTAAGTGTACACAACTGTCCTTTCTGGGGACTCGGTTCCATCTTCTATATTTTTCTAACAGTGATACTTCTAGTCTTAATTGCTTTAAAGTTTTCTGTATTCAATGTTTTTTTTTTTCTTCTCTTCTTTCCCTGATTGCGGTTTGTCTGTTATTAATTTAGCTGCACAGTAATGTATCCTATTTATTTCTGTTGTATCACATGAATTTATCCCCCTGGCTGCTAAATTAGTGTTTTTCTTTAGCAAAGAAAAAGCCCATATAGTAAACTGAAGTATTTAAACCCCCCTGCTACACACAGGTCCTAACACTATTGAGATGTTCTTCACATGGGTTGCTGTCACTTGTACCATTAGCATTTTCTAACACAGGCTTAGTCCAAAGTCCAGCCTGAATTTGGGTGCTAAGGAGTCTTCCCCTGTAGCCCAGCTAGATGTCCCCTTATCTTTGATATCTTCACATATCTGGTAGTGTTTCATGTGCCATTTTTAGTTTTTGCCACTCTGATTACATAGAGAATGCATCACAGTCCAGCATGTATTCAAGTGCATAACTAAAGGAGCTGGAGCACATAAGTACCCTGTTGGGTAAGTTTTACTTCTTAATCTATCAAAATTGTACTGTGGCTTGTACTTTAAAGGATGCCTGGGGAGCAAACTCCAGACATAGAGATATAGAGAATATCCACTCTAAAGAAAAGAAACAGTTGTATCCTTAGGAGTCAGATTCCTTATAAAGATTGATTAGTGTGTCTAGTGCCAATGTCTGTATCATTCTATTGCCAGTTACTGGATTTGCCATGGCTTTTATCTGAAAAGGATGGCAGGAGGGTCCTCCAGAAATTCTGACCAAAAAGTCGTGTAGCTTTCTTAGTCCAGAACACAATGTCTGCAGAGCTGCTGCAGCAGAGTGACATGGGCCCCCCTTCAAAAGAAAATAAATGGGAAAAGTTAGTCCCAAAGGAGAAGTCAGAAGCCCTTGAGCTTAAATAGCTCACCTGAAGCACCCAGGTCTGTGGACATCAGTTGCATGAAAGCACTTGAACTGCTGGCTGTTGGCAGGCCACAATGCTTTTGGCCCCTAAAATATCTTGCGTGACTAAAATTCAGATTCTGTAGCCCTTGCCAGACTTCATTTGGATGCTTCTGCCAGAACACTAGCTTACATAATGAAGAGGAGGATGGATTCCTCCCGGTGGTTGATGGTATATGCCCACAAAAAAGTAAAATCCAGGGGAATCCCCAGTTCATAAATCTCCTGAGGCTCAACCCTTGTCCAAGCCTAAACAGCTGCCTCTTGGCAAGGTTTTGGTTAGATTATCTCAAGGTTTCCTTCATTTTTTTTAAAATCTGCAGCCTAAGTTGGAATAGCCTTCTTTGTAAGGATTTCCTCCACCAAGAAGGAAGAGGGAGGTCTCCTTGTAAAGATGGTTGGACTACTCTGACTTGGAGGAGGAGCAACAAGACTACAAGCTACAGATTTCTTCACTCCTTTCCTGTGATATAGCTGTTGAGGATTCTGGCTTAATACTCACCATCAGTGATCTTATTTGGAGATGGTCTTGATTACTAAGAGAACACATTCAGTGGAAAATTCATTAGGCCTCTCCTTTGTAGAAGGGATAGCTGGGCATTCTGTGTCGTGGGCCCCCGATCTAGTAAGTAGACCCCATCTAAAAAAACATATCCAATGTCTTTGAAGCTACTTAGTGGAGCCATGCTACCAATCTCTTGCCCCCAAGAGGCCTGACTGCCTCTTTAGGGGTGCAAAATCTTCATAAATTGTATTTTTTTCCAAACAGCCTCCTTGGAGTCTGCTAAGGGAACACCATCAGCTTTTGTTACAGTTCTCCTCCCAGTGAAGGTAAAAGACAATTGCATAACAGATTTGAGAAAGAAGGGACCTTGGCCTTTAAGGTCCTAAATTGCCAAATCCATGTTTTGAAATGCCAGGGACATGTCCTTTAGAAACTCCATGATTGTTGTGGGGCCTGCTTAAGAGTTTGTTTTCAACCAAGTCCGGACAGATTTAAAGATGGTACAACTTTCATCAGAAGTGGCTGATGATGGACTGCTGCATCTAGTTCTGCTATTGGGCCATTCATCGGAAAATTTTCCTGGCTGAGGACTCTGTCCCTTTCCAATGATGTGAGGGTGCAACACTCCTTAATATTTCCTTAAGTAAGGAATTGCTTTTTGATCACTTCTAAAGTTTTCTGAAAATTGGAGGACAACTGTCGAGTTTCTGAAAAATTCCTTCAATCAAGGATCTCCTTCCCAGAGAGGCAGGACAAAGGTAAATAGAGGGTCACACAGGAAACAAAAATCAATATGATTGAGGCTTGGGGGTTCAAGGGCCTAGACCCCAACAAGAGCATATGTGACTCAACCATCTTTCTCTTCCTTGCATTACACTAGCATAGGAGGCTGTTACCAGCATGGTCAAAAATAACCACAGCCAGTGGGATTCTACAAACTGCAGATGTTAAAAGCAGTCTGACTACAAGAAAGGGCCCACCACCAGTCCCAAAAGAACAGGGACACCTGTTTGTCCTGTTAGAAATGAGAACACAGAAAACTGCAGAACCCGTTCCTTTCAAACATGAGACATTGGGCCGTCTACTCAAGGCTGCTATTCATACCAGGAAAGTATGGAGCCTGGAAACCCATATTAGATTCCAAATAATGGCATTTTCGATGTAATGCTGTTTGGCGATTTTACCGTTTGACTGAAAATAGACCCCTCAGGCTTTAATAGCAACTTTAGACCTTAAAGGTCTACTTCCATATGCCCATTTTTCAAAGGACACAGGCAATATCTGGGGGTTCAAGTTGGGAACTATCGCTTTCAGTTTACCTCACTGCCTTATGATTTAACTGCTGTGCCATAACTTTTTGTATGGCCAAAGGTATCCATATTTTACTCCTCCTTGGATGATTGCCTGATACAGGTGTAAACCCAGGTGGAGGTATAGGGGCAAGGGAGTGTACCCTGGAGTGTCTTCTCCAGGTGGGGCTTTTCTGTCATCAATCAGAAGTACAGCATCTGCCCATCCAGTACTAAATATGATTTTTTTTTTTTAATTTAACAACGCTAAATATGAATTCTTGGGAGCACTCTTGTTTGACAGTATGAACAAAGCTCAACTATGAGAGGAGAGGGTAAAGTCCCTTGCATTTTTCTTTCAGAGCATGTCAGAAGTGTCCTTCCTAACAGTCAGGCAATCCCTTCGCATACTAGGCATCTGGCATTTCGATAAAGTTCTCTGCAAGACTATAAATGAGGAAAATACAAGGATTCCAAGGAGCAGATTGAGCCAGAAGTCTCAGACCCTGGAGTGTACTATACCAGTCTTGATGTTTGTAAGTAGTGAACTGAAATGGTGGCTGCAGCAACTGGAATGGAAAGGGGAATGTCCTTCAGACAGCCTACCTCGGAACAGTCCATGACCACGCACAAATTGTTCATAGCTTGGGATGTCATCGGCTTGGACCTCAGTCCATTGGCAAGTATAAGGCGATCAGTTTGCAGCCCAATACAAGGCTAGCAAATGACTCCTATTCACAATGTACCTTCACCCTCCTGGAGGGCATCACAATATAGACTAGAGAGATTTCCAGGCAGCCTTTTCATTTATCTAGGTTTAACTTGAAGGTGGCAAGGGTGTTTCTCTGCATGATGTATAGAGGAAGTTTGTTCCAGTGGTGAAGTATAATTTGGTATATACATCCATTATATCAATGCGTCCTACTTACCAGTTGAAGTTTTAGTTCCTTTGACCAGGTATTTAGGGAATTATTTGTCCAGAGAAGGAATAGACCAAAGAGGATCAGACCTTTCCAAGACTCTAAAGATTAGAAACAGGTGGTCTTGTGTAGTAGTCTGCAACAGAATGATTAAAGAGGAGAGGGCTGCCAGCTTGTCTTGATCTGAGGCCTGTCAAAGGAAGATATGTTTAGACAGTTATGTGCCAAATGGGGTATACTGTTCAATGACTGCTGTTCAAGCCTTCAAGATAGTCCAGCAATCGTCACAGCACACCACAGTTGAGTTAAACCAATGGGGGGGGGGTGCTGATACATAAACTTTAATCACCTCTACAGGATAGACTTGTAATCCTGGAAAACAGGCAGCAAAATCGAACATTCGAAGCAAACTGTGTGACCATGCAGGAGAATTAAATGGTAGATAAGGTGAGCAGAATTTTAGCAGATTAGACTGAGGATAGACTTGGTGCGCCCAAGAGATGGACCTTTACTTTTCTGAGCTACAAACAGCCAAGGAAATTCTGCTCCAACCCAACAAACAAGCACCTATGAATTGGGTATGTCTGTGCCTGTGCATCTTAAGGAGTTTACTTTATTTGCTCTTCAGCTGGTGGGTTATTCAGATCCGGATCGGATCCGAGACTGCAGCGTCACCATCTGATCTGAGCTCCAAGCTCTGCCTCTTAACCATAATACTCCTCCATCCCCTTCCTTCCCACAGATCTCATTTGCTGCAGCTTAGCCTAGCATTATGGTCTCTGAGCTCCAGGCATGGCGAGTGTCTATAAAGTAATTTTTTGGGTAAGTGAATCTATTTTCTAATAGAGTTAGGTCAGGTTTTCCCTTCTTTCCTCCCCTACCTCATTGTGAGTCTCGTTTCATAGCAAAAAAAAGAGTTTGTTAGTGTAGTAGTTATCCTTCTACCCCTCCTCATTAGTCTGTGTGTGTGGTTGGGTCGGGTTAAGACCTTTCATTTCTTTCTTCTAGTATGGCTGAGCAGGCTCAACCTATTTTTAGGAAGTGCACAGTGTGTGGCCACAAAGCTGTCCCCAGCCGATGGTTCTGTGCATTGTGTGCTTAGGGCCACTCACCTGTCTACTGATTGCCCGATTTTGTGCAGGCTTTAATCATAGGGCCTTGAAAGACCGCAAGATCAAACTTATTATGAAGGGCCTACTTTCTGCTTCGGGGGTGGCTGGCTCTGCGACTACTAGAGTCACGGCTGTGACCGTCTCTGCTCCCCCTTCATCCTCCTCCCAGGCCGGGACTCACCCTCCAGTCGAGGCTTGTGAAAGGTGACCTTTTTAAACAGGACAGGGACAAGGAGAGGAAGAGATCCCTGGACCAATCAGGTCCTCCTCAAACACTGCAGGCTATTACTAGGTCTAGCACTCCTTGGCTCTGGTCAGCTAGATTTTCACTGGAGCCGGAGGAGCCTAGACCTTTCCTCTAGGGCTTCTGTGCATCGACATTCCAGGTTGGTATCAGTGGCCTCGTCGCGTTCCACCAGGACCTTAAGTGAAGTAGAGATGGACAAAATGATGCGAAGATTCATTTGCACCCAGATCTAGATGGGAGTCTTGCCAGCCCCCTCTGGAGCGGGGAGCTTGCTTTCCTTTTTCACTCCTATAACTCCTTCTCCGATCCCCGGTATCGAAGTTTTTGGATCCAAGTGGTTTTGGAGTCTGGGGGGGGGGTGGCGCCAATGGTACCTTGTACCTCGAAGCCAGCCATTACCTTGAGCACGTCAGATACAACTAGTTTGGATCCAAGCAGCTGTCTGAGCCATAGTCTGGGCATTGGATCCGAGGTGTGGTTTCCATTGGCTCCGACAGTGTCTAGTCATGGCCCTCCCCTCAGCATCTCAGTGCCTGCAGGCTTGGCTCCATTTCCCCCCTGTCGGATCCGAGGAGAGCTGCTTCCTTACTGGTGTCCCAGGAGGCTTGTGGTCCTTCAGCATTCAATGTGGTGGAAAGGGTTCTCTCTAGTGGGTCGAGACCCCTGACTATTTCCTCTGATTCCGCCCCGACTACCTCAGTTCTGAAAACTATTTCGTCCATTTTGTCCACTCGGACAGCCCGTACCTGATGTGCTCCAGGTGGTTCCTCTTGTGGAACAAGCCGTTTACAAGTACGCTCTGGAGAGTCCCACCAAAGAAGTTCCTTGCAAACGGACGTGCAAAAGGAGGCACCCGGACTACTTCCCAGAGTCCCTCGCTGAAGACACTGATTTGGTGGGGAACTCCTGTGCCAATGGGGGGGGTGAACCACCCCCAAGCCTACCTCTTGACGAGTCAGTGTTTCTGGAGGCCTTCTGCACGGGCCCATCTACCTCCTGGGTGTCCCATCCCCCCCTGCGGATCCATTGGTGGACCTTATCACCACCCAGGTATGGAAGGAACCAGACACCGTGGAGCCAATTCAGAAATACCCAGACAAGATCCTAAGTCCCCCAAGAAAGAACTAACACAAAGTTTGGTCCATCCCTCTGACCAAGAGATCAGGTCTATGGATTGTCTAGGGAAGCTGGTGTATGCTTCAGCCACTTTTCCATATGGGTGCTGAATTATTTGGCACACATCACCAAACTGCACCGCAACCTTGTCAAAGAGCTAGCTGAGTTGTCCCTGGAGTCCATGTCTCCGGAGGATAAGTGCACATTCTCCGCACAGATAAGGCAGTATCTAACATGTCCATGTGCTTCTTTTCACATGCCACCAAAGGCGCATCAAGAACGGCTGGGTCTGGCGTTGCCATGAGGCAACATGCTTGGCTCAAGCTGTGTAAGTTCACAGAACCCTTTAAGGCATCATTTGCAAATGCTCCTTATGATGGTTCGTCCTTGTTCGGGAAGACCATTCGCGAGATGGTCCAGAGTGAAAAGAACGGGAAGACACTGTCTGCCGTCGGGATCCACTTCTCTACCCATCAAAGATCCTTCTCCAGGAATCACCGTAGGCAAAAGATGTGGTTCCGGAAGTCTCAGTATTCCCAGGACACTTGGGACTCATCTTCCCCCAGAGGCAGAGGGGGGTTTTGATAGACACTGCTCCAGAGGCAGAGGGGGACCGAGGAATGTGGGGTCTCGAGAACCTTTCTCTGACAGGCCCGGGCAGCAGCCCATATGGGTTGCCCGACTGCTGTGCTCTGGAGATGGTCTGGGGTCGTCTTTCATTGCACCTAATGGCATGGAAGTCCATCTCAACAGACAATTGGGTGTTTCAGATCAGATCCAGAGGCTATTCCATCCTCTTTGTAGTTATCTCCTCTTCCCCAAAACAGTGCTCGAAATAAACAAACTGCTAAAGAAACAAGTCATCCAAACCGTCCCCCAAGATCAGTCTGGATCAGGCATCTATTCCCGGTTCTTTATGGTGCCAAAAAAGATGGGACCTAAGACCTATTCTGAATCTTTCCACCCTCAACCTGTCAGTTGACAGAGAAGTTCCCGATGGTCACGTTGCAATCCATCCTGCCTCACCTGCAGGAGAAAGACTAAATGTGTTCTATAGATCTCCAGGACTCTTACTACCATATAAAGATTCATAGATTCTCCAGGAGGTTCCTGCGCTTCCACCTAGGGGCCAGTCATTACCAGTTTCAAGCCCTACCCTTCGGTCTCACCACAGCCCCCCCAGGGTGTTCAAGGTCATGGCAGTTGTAACTGCTCACCTGAGGCGTCAGGGAATACAGGTCTTTATGTACCTGGACGATTGCCTTGTTGCTCCCACCAAGCGTCTACTTTAAGCCAGAGACTACATTTTGAAGTATCACCAAACCACAAACAGTTGCACCAAATAAACTTCTAAAGGCACAAGCAGAGCAAGGGACCACAATAAGATGCCGTTCCAATAGCAATCGATAAACGATTATTATCCTTCAAATTAAAAGCAATACATTAAGCGCTTCCGTCTCTACTAATTCTGCAACTTCTTCAGATTATCATATCAAACAGTAATTTACTTTTTATATAGTCATAATCAATTGTATCAGATATACGCCCCCTGGTTATACTTTTTGAAGCTGTCAGGTCATCTGGGAATCACTATCAACACAGTAAAGTCTTCTCTGAACCCATTCTAGGTTCTAGAGTAGATTGGAGCAAGGATAGACACTGCAAATGAAGGTTTTTCTAACCCCAAAAAGAATTCGGAGCTTACGACTCCATGTCTCCTTGATCACTCAGTCACACCTCCCCTCAGCAGAGATGGTACTACGAGCTCTTGACTCCATGGCAGCCACCATTACTCTTCCTTGTGCTCGTCTACATATGCGGGTACTACAGTGGACATTAGCAGTCCAATGGTCATGGTTAGCTCTACCGTTGATGCATCCAATACGCATCAACAGGGCTGGCAGGGAGTCCCTCTTCTGGTGTATGCATTCTTTGGAACTGGCTGAGGGATGCCCATTTATTGCAGCTACTCCCCAAGCCACAGTGACCATGGATACCTTCCAACTAGGGTAGGTGGAATTGCTCGGGAAGAACAGTCCAAGGCACGTCGTCACTGAACGAGACTAGGTTGCATATCTGTGTTCTGGAGATGAGGGTGGTCATTGGCATTGCAGGCCCTTCATGCCTTTCTCCCTCTGGGAAATATTGCAATTCAGTCAGATATGTCAGCGGTCTGGTACATCAACAAGCAGGGAGGGATTAGATCTTTACTCACTTTGTCGCAAGGCCATGAGTGTATGGGAATAGGTGATTTCCACCAGCCGGTTTCTGCTGCAATGCGTGTTCCGGGATGGTCCAACATACTGGTAGGCAAACTGAGCAGGGCTATTCTGATGCCTTTCTGAATGGTCTCTGAATTCTTCTGTAGCGGAACACGCCTTCCTCGACTGGGGTTGGCCTTGCGATCTCTTTGCATCTCCTTCCAACGCGAAGTGCAGCAAGTTCTTTGCTCTGACCCCCCACCCCCCGCAGGGGGAGTCCTCCAGAGACTGTGTAGTCCATGCTTGGCCTCCCAGTCTTCTCTATGCTTACTTTCAGTTACCTTTTATTTTGAAATTCCTCCAAAAGGCTCACAGGCTGGGGAGCAAAATGATCCTCACTGCCCCATTTTTTTGGCTTTGCTAGGTATGGTTTCCCTTCCTCTGGTCTCATTTACTAGCTCTTCCATGGATCTTGGATCCAATTCTGGATTTTATCTCCCACCCCACGGGGTTCCTTATCCAAACCTGGACAGTTTAAAGCTCGCTGCTTGGCTGCTCCAGTTCCCTTGATAGCTAGGACTCCCGGTTTATCCTCTTCGGTCAAGACTATACTCGTGGCAGCTCACAATAGTCTACCAGGAAGCTTTACCATAGTAAATGGAAGTGTTTCTCCATCTGGGCTTCTCAAAGAAAACTGGACCCTTTCACAACTTCTGTACCAGCGATGTTGCAATTTTTGGCATATATATTCCATCAGGGTGCCAGCTATTCTACTGTAAAAGTTCAACTGGCTGCCATTTCCAACTTCCATATTGGGGAGAACATGGTTTCTTTAGCATCTTCCTGACTTTGTAAAACTTTTATAAAGGTACCTTTCTTTTAAGACCCCCAGTGAAGGATCCCTACCCCTCCTTGGGATTTGACATTGGTTTTACAGGCTCTGGTTGCTCCACCTTTTGAGCCGGCTGCTTCACTAGACCTAAAATTCTCATCTTGGAAAACTGCCTTCCTAGCAGCTATCACCTTGGCTTGGAGGGTTTCAGAACTTCAAGCGTTGTCTATCAAAGCTCCATATATGGTTTTCCATAAGGACAGGGTGTCACTTTGTACCAATCCATCCTTTCTTCCCAAAGTGGCTTTTGAGACCAATATCAACCAGATTAACTTGCATGTGTTATTCCCAAATTTTCAGAACAGGGGTGAATATAAATTGCACTTGTTAGACATACATACACAACTGAGGTTTTACTTGCACAGAACTAAGGCCTTTCGCAAGTCTGACCAGTTATTTGTGTCTTAGTCTAAACCCTTTCTGGGCAAACCAAGGTAGCTTTGGCTCGATGAATCTTTCATAATGTTCTTCAGGTATACAAAGACAAGGGCATGTCACCTCTGGGCCAAGTAAATGCACATTCTTCCAGGACCATGGATACCTCGACAGCTTTTTGGTTCAGGATATGTCTGGATGATATTTGTTCTGTCGCTACTTGGTCTTCGTCTCATACCTTTATCTCCAACTATAAACTGGACAGGATATCTTGAGGGGAGAGCATCCTTTGGCTCCGCGATGCTACGGAATATCCTCCCATGAGTGCCACCCAGGTGTTTAGTAGCTGGGGACTCTGTCCCACAGGTCGAAGAGCAAATAAAGTAAACTACTTCAGATAAAGAAGTTGTGTGCTCACCATAACGTTCCATCTGATTAGTTTTACTTAATTTGTCTTCAACTGTTCCTTCCCCCGACCTTATCATTGTATCTGAAGTAGCTAACTTAATTTGATCAGCAACCTGTGGGTATCTGATCCGACCTGGATCCGAGCCGGCAGCTTTCCAAGCTAAAGATCTGAGCTCTCAGCTCCTCCCCCTTACCCATAATACCCTGCTACCTCCCTCCAGTCCCCAGATCTCGTTTGCCGTGGCTTCTTGAAGCACGAGTGACGAGCTCTTGGCTGTTAGATGAGAGTAAGTTGGGAAATTTTCTATAAATCTCCTTCAAATTTGTAGCGTTTTCTTTTTTGTGTGTGTGTTTCAGACCCATTAGTTAATTGAAACCAGTTTTGATTAAATTTTAGTTGAATTTGTGTGTTCCCCTTCCCCTTATCTGTGTGGTCATAAGCTGTCCGTAGCGGATGGCCACACTCGGTGCGTTCTTTGCCTGGGAGTAGCCCATTTAACATCGGGCTGCCAGATATGCACGGCCTTAACCCCCGGGTGCTGAGAGACAGGAGGAACAAGTTAATCTTGGTGGGACTCTTGCCCATGGATTCTTCTTCCTCCTCTCCCTCAGTGGCTCCAGTCACGGCTGTGACTGTCCAGCCATCCTTTGGCTGGGACTCAACCTCCCACTGTTTCCCAGGGAGAGGGGGACTCTTCTAAGAAAGAGAAGAGGCATAGAGAGAGGGAGAAAGAGAGCAGAGATGGACATAAAAGTCACAAGCGGCGGGCCGACTAAGCCCCTTCAGCCCCGCCGGCTAAACTGATCTGTTCCCCAGTGAGGGGTTCCAGGTCCTCCTCCTCTCGGCTCCGTTCTCCACGCTTCTCTCCGGAGGAGTCCTGGTCACCACCGAGGTCGTCTAGGCCGCCTTCCCGGCCTGCTTCAGCGACTTCTAGGTCTACTAGGAATCTTTCTGATGCGGATATGGACCGGATGATGCGTCGATTCCTGCAGGCCCAGATGCAGATGGGAGTGCTCTTGCCTGCCCCCATCTTTGCACCCATCGCTCCTTCTCCGATCCACTATCTGGTTTTGGAGCCGTTGGATCCGAGTAGCCTCAGAGCCGGGGAGTCTGCGCAGATGGTCGCTACTTCGACGCCGACCTTACCCTCCAGTTTATTGGGTCATCTTTCGGATCCGAGCTCTCGGGGCCGAGAGCCGAGCTTCGGATCCGCAGGGGTGAGTGTGTCTTAGGCTCCGTTGTGGTCGGAGCACACTTCCCTTTCGGCTCCGATCACGTCGGCTTTGGCGCCGGTCCTCATGTCGGAGCTGAGGGGACTGCTCTCTGAGCCCAGGGAGAGTGGTTCACCTTCGGCCTTCGACATGGTGGAGAGGGTGCTGATTACTACCAGGGCATGGAAGGAGCCGGACACTGTGGAGCCAATCCCTAGGAGACTGGATAAAATTCTTAGTCCCCCCGCAGACAAGCCGGCGTGGAATAAAGGTTTCCCGGTAGATGCCATGGTGGTGGCGGCTGCCACCAAGAAGGAACTGGCACAAGAAAGCTCCTCTGTCCATGCTCCTGACAAGGAGTCTCGGACGATGGACGGCATTGGAAAGCGGATGTTTGCTTCAGCCACCTTTTCCATAAGGGTACTGAATTAATTGGCTCACGTCATTAGGCTTCAGCGAGATCTGATAAGAGTACGCTGGGTCTCCTCCGGAGTCCATGGCGGCCAAGGAGAAACGAACTTTCTCGGCTCGCATGGCCACTCTAAAATCGATATCTAACACTTCTATGCGGCTTCTCTCCCATGCCATGGAGGGGGCGGCTAGAGCCAGCAGAGCAGGAGTCGCCTTGCAGCGTCACGCCTGGCTCCGACTTAGTGGAACCCTTCAAGGCATCCTTCGCAAATGCTCCCTTTGACGGTTCTACGCTCTTTGGCAAGACCGTCTGCGATACGCTACTCCAGAGTGAGAAAGATGGGAAGACGCTATCTGAATCTGATTTTCGGCTCCTCAAAGGTCCTTCTCTAGGAACCAGAGAGGACAAAAGATGTGGTTCCGGAAGTCTCAGCAGTCCCGTTCCGCTCTGGACCCTTCGTCCTAAAGAGGCACGGGAGGACAAGGTGGACCAGAGGCAGAGCGGGGCGAGATTGGAGCCTTCCGACTGGGTGCCAAT